>NW_015113229.1:385218-415347 GCF_001443285.1 Poecilia latipinna | reverse complement strand
CCCCCACGAGGGGAAACCCTGTTTTTGGGTCAGGGGTCAAATTTAGGGCTAAGGTATGAATTGAGTTTTGGTTAGGGTTAGGTATGTGATGGTTAGGGTTAGGAAAAGGGTAAAGGTAAGGTTTAGGCTGTAGAAATGAATGGAAGTCAATGGACTTCCATTCATTCGCTATCTTTGTGGGAATGTCCCCACAAAGATAGCAACACAAACATGTGTGTGTGTGTATGTGTGTGTGTGTGTGCGCGCGCGCGTGTATTGGACAACTTTGTTGATGAAAAGCAGAATCAGTACCTAAAAGAGAAAGGAAATCTATCAACTCTATCAACACAAATACAAATATCATAATTGAGTTGTTAAGGCATTCCTTCACATGATCTCGGATGGATGTACGCTGATTTAACATTTACCTCACAGCTGGTAGTTATGCTATATTTTGCACAATAATCTCTGAAATCTTCAGTGATTTGAATTTTTGTCAGAATATTCAAAACTTGGGGAAAAAAATGAAATAATCACCAAGAAACAAAATGTTCTTTAGAAAAGCTGGAGGAGTCGGACTAGTCTAATGACACTGCAGCTGTTTTCCTGCTTTGCCGCGTGTGTCAGCATATCAAACAATGTCTGAAGCGCAGGTCTAAACCTGAAGACAAGAAGGGGAAAACAACGTCCGGCTATGTCTTTAACGTGCGTCCGTCATGTCTGATGTTCTCCCGTTCTGAATAGTGAATGCGTATCGGGATCAAGGTTGTGGAACTCACTTTGCACTGCTGCATCCGGATGGGGTTTGGAAATGACATGACCGACCTTTTTCTCATCCTTTTGTCATATTTAAGGCTCCACTGACCATCTGGGATTGAAATTTTAATGCTCTTTGATCACCACCGATTGGTCAGATAACTTTTATCCAAATGAATCAAAAAGTAGGTCCTGCCACCTGTTTCACTTTACATTTAAAGCTAGGTGAGTGGATCTATCTGTGACATTTGGGAATCAGTTGCTTATCTGTATCAGTGACTTACAGGGTGTGTAAGAGCTTGATATTTATGTGACAAAATTTTGTATATTTTACTGTAAATCGTTTTTGAAAGCAAAGCCGGAGCGTCATTTACTTAAGGCACCACATCTCGCCGTTTCTCTAAAACATAAGTTAGAAACAAAATAGTGTGAGATGGGTAAATATAAGCAATTTTCTACATTCATATTTTGATCATTCTTCCTCAAGGAATAACAATAAATCTGAAACTCATTACTAAGCATAACCAAAGGCACCTGATTAAAGGGACGGTAAAGTGTCATATCAGCGTTAGATGTCATGTTACTGTGAGTTTGTAGAAAAGTGTAGAAATCCCCAGAGAGGACCAGCAGTCGGTTTTAGTTGTTTTTAGCTATTTTAAACAACTCGCATCAACACTGTTTATGTCAACGGGACACGAATGCTGTTAAACTTTCACACTCAGAGGAAACTCTGAACTGTTTATCATTTCCTGAGCTGAAGAATGTTGGCATTAATATGCTAGAGTTACATGATTTGAGACAGACTGTTTTATCAATTCGCTTTATCAGCTGTGACTCCATAGTCCCAAAAGTGGAGTAAACCTGTCATTAGTGTGACGCCATCAAAGAGCTTTTCCAGGTCTCGTCATTGTTTGGGAACTATCCCGGAGATCAGCTGATCGGGCGGATGCTGCAGCACAACAGCATCATGTTGCAAACATGAAGACAGATATTTAGTATTAATAAAATATTCTCTGTCACACATATCAACGTTTCCAAAAAGCGAAAATTCAAAATCAGCTCAAAGAGGGAACACACACACAAAACTAACCACTACCTGTAGATAAAACTGATAAAGCTTTGCAGAACCTCACTTCAGGCAAATCTAAACTCATCATTTTTTCCTTCAAAGACACATCTACAGAAACTTCAGACTTTAGGTTTGAGTGAATGAATACTTAATTTGTCGTAAAGTGTTCCTTATCCTCTTCCCTGTTCCTCACCTCACTTTGAAGACGGTGCTTCGGCAGCCGCGTGAGGAGCCGAAGCCGCAGAGGAACATTTGATGACCAGATGTTTGGCCTCCCCATTGATGAACAAACCTCTTTAACTTCACCAGAACGTCACGAAAATTACTTTGTTATGCACGGCTCTGCTGTCCTCTCCGTGCAGCCGAGGCTGGATGTTGACCACGCTGCCCTAAAATAGCAACCCTGGATTCTGTTAATACAAGTGTGTGATTGCTTGCAGAGGCTCTGATGACAAAAGCAGGTTTAAGACAGCTGCTCTCGCGGATGTAAAAGAAAAAAAAAAAAAAAAAAAAAAAAACTGGTGAAGTTCAGGCCTGTAAGGAAAGTGGACCACGAAACAAGAAGCAGTAAGGATGACGCCGTTTCTAGGAGCCACCTCATTGGCCGACCTTGTTTCATTGTATCAGCGTTTCTCTTTGGAGAACACGTTCATGGAGAGTAATGAAGCCAAATAAAAAGTGCCATCCTCGCGCTCCCGAGGGCCAGCTCCAGTCAGCTCTAAAAGCTGCTTAATCACCATCCCTTGCTTACTACATTAGCATAATAATGGCCTTTAAATTGAGGCTCTTTGTTTTTTAATTAAACTCCCAGCAGGTAAAAGTAAAACACATTAACGGGAAATGCGTACACCACTAATGGCCCAAAGGTGCCTTCTTCATCAAGCGGCTCTTGGCCGAAGGGTCCGGCTCGTTCTCCCGCGCTGACGCGCCGCGCCGGCTGCCTGCAGGCTCACAGGGGGATGAATGAGACGAGCAGATTGCACTTGGCATAAAAAAAAAGAAAAAAGATAATAGCAGAAATATGTTTGATGTGTTACAGTTTGCATATGCATGTGCCCTTCCTCTCAGAGGAAACGCACTTAGTAATAGCTGCTGAACAGAGCAACGCTAAACCTGCAGAACAGAGAGAGGTTACAGAGAGAGAGAGGTTACAGAGAGAGAGAGAGAGGAAGGAAATGTTTCCAGGATCAACCGCACGTCTGTTATTGTAAAAATAAATCGAGCAACTAGGTCTCTATCAGCTCCCATGCGCTGGAATGCGCAGCTCGTCGATCGAGCCTCCAGCCAGACGGACATCCCAGGCCGATCCGCGCGTAGCAGCACAGCTGCAAAAAGAAATCCTAACCCTGGCGTCGTCATTTCAGTGATCTCATTCTGAGCTTCACAGATTACTCAACACCTGAAATACGGCTCGGTAGAAATCTGTGTCGCTTGTGCTCCTACCGGAACATGATCAAAACATAAAAAGGTAACACTTTATTTGAAGGGGGTTGAATGAGACTGACATAACACTGTCATAAACACCTGTCATGAACATGCTTAAGCCTTCATGAATATTTATGACTGTTGTCATAAAGCGTCATTCGGTAAATTATGACACTTTTAATACAAAGTTGACATTATTCAAAATGTCTTTATGACAACTTGACTTTAACCAAGAAATCATTACTGATATAAATTTGTTGTAAAAGTATTACTGTTTGCACTTTAAAAATTAGGTAACTTTATGTTATTAAAGGTAAAGTTTAAACAGTAATGAAAAGGGGTTGCATTTTTTTTTTAATTTTAAAGAGCAGTTTTCAATCCACCGGTAAATAAAGAAATCATGATATCCTTCCCATTGAACCATATACTTTACAGTTCACTGTTCAACCCAAAGTCATTCATATCACTAACCAATTTATTACAAAAAGCACATTGTTTTGGTGAACTGGCTTCATTTGACCAAAATGTTTTCTTTCCAACAATAAATGGTAAAACAATCTGGCATTCCAGCAATCAGACCTTTGCATGTTTTCACTGTTCAGTGCTGAGTCTTAGAACAACTCTTTGCCATCACCTTAATTTTTGCCTTCTGTCACAGAAGACGATAGGAGGATATTCTATTATATCCTCCTATCATCAGACATCAGGTTATCTGATATCTATCCGATAACCTGATATCTGATATATATCACAGATTATCTATCAGATTCAAGTCACAATGTTAATATTGATTTCAGGACGGAAAAGATGTTAGTAAAATCAAAAGAAAACGTTGCGCCTCAAACTTCCAGTGGTATGAATAACTTTGGGTCAAACCGTGTCTGATTTTTATTAAATCAATAAAGCAAATAATAAAACATGGTGTTGGCTTCAGTGTTCGTAAAGAACGAAACAGGAGAAGGTCTTGCTTTTAACAAATGGAGAACAATAAGTACTTGCAGAATTGACTTGGTATTCACAAATCAAAGATGTTAAAGGGAAAATTGGCAGACTACAGTCTGACTGATTCATTGGTGTCCTTCCGCAATTTATAGTTTTTGGGAATAAGTTTGGTCACAACAACGCATGGTTATGAAATGGAAACTAAAGGCATGCCGCCCATCTTTCATTTGAATCTAATGTTATAAATGTACAGTTGACAAGTGAAGAGCTTCATGGCTGCCAAGCGGCCAATTGCAGACTACCTCGGTTTACTTATGTCACCCAATCAGAAGCAGAAGCGGAAAAAAAATGAATTTAGAAGATTTATATGATTTTGCTTAATTCTGTATAGCCAAATGAAACTAGCAAAAACTAATATTGTAGACGCCATTATTAAAGCCATAATAATTGACACGTTGGTTTATTTTAACGGTGGTAGAAATAGTTGAAATGAAAAGTAATTATGTCATTCTGCACATCTCTGTTGACATATTCTGTGTAGATACCATGAGACGACGGTAGTCCAACACAAATCATCATACAGTGAGAATCTGTGAGCAAATGGCCAGTCAAAACCAAAAAAAAACAAAAAGGATGTAGAGAACCGCTTCTTCTTCTTCTTCTTTTTCTTCTCCTTCTTCTTCTTCTCCCGTCTTCACTAATGAGTCGCTACAGGAAAGCAGCGCAGAAATAATCCTCTGCAGCCACACAGGTAGAACAAAGCTCATGGAGTGAAAAGGACAGTGTATTGGGCAGCGGAGGAGGCTAAGTACACAGCTAAATACAAGAGTAAGCAGGCGAGCACACACGATGCTGTTTGAACAGCTGCTGTTCCTGAGTATGTAAAATGAGTGCGACATCACATTTAGGCTCAGTTTTTAAAGCCTCGAGCAAACAGTGTGGTAGCACACGCTGCGCTACAGCATCTGTGAAGAAATGATGACTGAGAAGATTTTTTTTTTTGTTTTCTCTTTTGTTTGTTTCCGTGTGCGCCATATTTGAGTTGCTCCTCAGCTTCCTTCTTTACCTAAACACAAAGCAGCGAGACTGTAAATTCTCAAACCTCGCAGCTTAAAGCCGTGTCACATCTTAATCATCGCCGTCCAAAGTGACGAGTTTGAATTTTCGGCGTCGTTCACGTGAACGAAATCGTAATAGAAGATGCACTTTGATCCGTGAGGCGTAAAGCGAAGCCTACCACTGCTGAGCTGCTGAAACTGACGACTGTTTTAAAAGTGAGCACAACACATGCTTCAGAATTACAAAGTGACTACGACCCCCCAGACAAACACTATTATTATTTTTTAATAAGAGATTGACAGCAGTCTGGGACGTGCAATAATACTTTGCAGCAATAAAAACAATTCATATGTGCAGGAAGACAAGATAGAATCATGGGAGCAGCATCCAGCTCAAGGACACTCTTTTTTTCCCCTCCTCTCCTTTCTTTATTGTAAGAAAAAACAAATGGACTCGTCTCTTGGATTCAGCACCGGAATGGTTAAAAAACAACATTTGGATTGGAGGGCTTCATAATTACTATTGACCCAGAGGTTCTGGGCCTAAGAAATAAAACAAACAGTAATATGAGGTGTTCTAAAGCACAAGTCTGCAAATATGCAAAGACAGGGTCTGGTGGAGAGCATCACGCTTTGGCTTCTTTTCTCCGCTCCTAATCTTTGGACCCTACACAATATTAAGACGGCTTTGGAGCCACTTGTGACCCAGCTGTGCACTAATGAAAAATTCCACAGCTCTGTGCAGGGGCCAGCGAAGCTTGACCCCTTTCCACCCTGAACCGAGCTGTGTCCGTCTTGAGGAGTTTACCAGCACTGAAAGATAGTGGATTACAAGCTAGAAAGGGGAGACAGAGAGACAATCTGGGAAAGTCTCGGGCAAAAAAAAAAAAGAAAAAGAAAAAAAAGAGTGCATTTCCCTTTTTTTTCTTCTTCTTCTTCTCTTCCTCCAGTCTTTAGAATATTGGTGTGAAGTAAAGTGTTTGCCCAGGTTTTAATGGGCTGAGATGATCTGGAGATCCTTGTGACGGAGGATTGTTGGATGAGTGGGGGGCTCTGTTTGCTTAGCAGAGATTCAGTCTAAGCCCAAAATTAGTTTGGAGGGAGAGAATGTGAGGCAACCAGGAATTAGACGTTGTTCACAAGATCCGGATTCATGTGCCTGTGATCTCCCTGCCCTTGAGTCTCTATTGGATATATGAGGAGATTGGAAAAAAAAAAAAAAAAAAAGGAAAGCCTTCTCCGATTTCAAGTGCAGTGAGCATTTTAGGTCATGACAAATACGCACAAAAAGGTATTTTCTGAATATATCTAAAAAGTAGAAATGCTTTTATTATATACGTCTTTCTTTTTTTCTCTTTGATTTACATATTTAAGCATTTTCAGAGATGTGTCTCACTGCCCAGGGCGGAACGGCCTTTAGGGCGGAACAGGGAAAAAATATAATCTATCAATTGTTACCCGAATGAGTTAACTGCATGTTAAGTCATCGAGAAAAGGATGTAGCTCTAAGCTGAGTACAGCTCAAGCACAATAAGAAAAGATGGCCGGATACCACAGGACAGATTTAGGACAGATTTTAAAGAAATATAGTTCATTCAGTATTTACCTCATTATTTAACTTTACCGGTTAAATAATGAGAAGGATTATGTCAAAATAAACTAAAATTTCCATTAGTCCTACAATGTAGACCCACCTACATAAACCTGGAGAGAAAACACTTGGTAAAAAAGACTTAATTTTCACAAATAGCATCTAATAAAAAAAAAAAAAAAAGTTGGACAAATAGGAAAGGTTTTGTTCACATTGCTATCTGGATAAGTTAACCTAAACTTTAGTAGCCAAAAAAAAAAAAAAACATTTGATAAAATCTAGCTGGGGAGATTAACTTGATTCTACAAACTGATATGTCAGTCAAAATATGCTGTTTCTTTAAAAGTATCTAAATCATTGATGCTTTAAATTGCTGAATCCTTTGAGAGTTTAGTTCTCCATCTCATCTTTTAATAAAAGGGATGAAAGAGGTGGTTAAAAAAAACCGCAAAAGAAAAATAAACACTGTTATTGAGAGACAGGATGCTTTAAGACCCCAGGGCCAAGGATTAACATTCGGCTTAGCATCCAAATAATATATTTGAATATCTGATCAGCAATCCTCTTCATAGAGCTAAATCCCAAGATTAGCAGGTGTTGTGTTAAAAAACTTTTTTTTTTTTTTTTTTTTTTTTTGGTCAGGAACGTAGCTACACTAGCCAAACAAATATGTCTTTGATTGTGAAGAGCTGGCATGGATGTATGGTTGTAGCCATGGTGACCGGCTGGTAGTCAGGAGCCACGGAGCGGCGGCGCGGTGCTGGAATGTGTCAAACAGAGAGAGGGGCGCACACACACCGCAGAGCAAACCAAAAACCTGCTGTTTCACAAAAAGACTAAGGACTGTCCGCACTGAGACCACCTACAAATTCCAAGCAGCTATACTGTCCCTATTGTTTTGTTTTTTTAATAGACGGACTTTTATAAGTGGGCTGATTTAGGTGTGCCTTGCCTGGTTCAGAGGGAGTCAGATGTAAAAGTGATACATTTATTCTAGAGAAGATGTCTTCATCAGGATGAATTAAAGAATGTTCTTCCTGCTTTGTCTGAGGTGATTCATCCGGTTACCTTTGACCTATAAAAAAATCATTCTGCCAAAACAAATACATCAAACATGGCGAATGCGATCAAATTACATCTAAAGCTACATAATCAAGTGGAACAAAACTGCTTTTGCATGTAAAAGTAAGCGATGGTGGCTAAATACAACGTCTGTACAACTAAAATGTAATAATAGTCCTTTCAGTGAATTTGGTGCCCATGTCACGTTCCACATTTTGTCAGATTACATCAACAAAACATCGCATTTCACCTGTTTGCCACAGCTGAACAGAAAATAGTGTCTGAAGTGAAAGAAAATTTGAAATATCTTTAAATTATTATTTACAAAAACAAAACACTTGACATTTCTCCTTTGCCCCTTTTTTACCCTGACATACCAAAATAAAACCCAGTGCCACTGATTACCTTAAGCAACAAAAAAGAACAGCTGTGCATAAACGATCTCAGTTATAAACACAATTGTCCTGTGAAAGTCTCAGAGGTTTGCTGTAGAACATTATTGTAAAAAACATAAATAAATAAAAACAGCTTCATGAGGACCAAGAAACTCAACAGGGATGAAGTTGTGGAGATGTTTAAAGCAGGACTGGGCTATAAAACATTATCCAAAGCTTTAAATGTCTCACAGAGCCGTGTTTATCCATCCTCCGAAAATTGACCAAATCAACCAAGACATGGCTGGACAAGAAAAACAGAAAAACAGCCAATGAGAGAAAGATGCTGACACCACAACAACTAGTTGTGCACTCCACATATGTGGGTCTTCTTATAGGAGAATTGTGTCAACAAAGCCATTTAAAATCAACCACAACATGGACAGAGAGAAAGTGCTTTGGTCATAAGAAATCAAGATTACCCCATTTGACCTACATGCAGAAAGCAACATGGAGAAGAAGACGCCCTCCCAACACTGAAACATGGCTGTGGCAGCGTAATGCTTAGGGGATGCGTTTTCTTTAGTAGGGACAGAGAGCTGATGGGAAGACGGATGAGCTAGCTGCAGCCTGACCCTGAGATAAACCAAATGTTCACCTTCCAGAAGGATAATTGTTCTTAGCATCCAGTCAAAGGTTCGATAGACGGTTTAGAAGCACAAGCTTCAAACTCCAGTCCTCAAGATGTGTCCTTGGTATGTTTGTCACAATAACAAATTTTGCTGGATGATAAAATTTCCCAGAAGTACGTTATACATTATTATATTGCTGTTTTGAGACCATTTTCAAGTAATATAACAATATTTGTATAATAATGCAAAAGCACCCTCTCAAAGATCAATAAAGCTTAATTTCTAACAAATATTTAGAAAACAAAACAAAAAAACTAAATAGATACTTAAGTCTTTTAAAGTAAAATTCCCCTCCACAAGTGATTTAGTTGAGACAAATGCAGATGACTTTTATCATCCAGTCTTTGGTATAAAGAGGTGGAGTCATGAGAACAGACATGCAACAAGAAACTACTGAGCTCATGTTAATTTATTATGCGACTAATTGATTCACTGCTTATTGCGACAGCCTTTGTCCTTGGTCCAACACACCTGAATTAAATGACTGAATTTCCTCCTCAGCCTGCAATCAGGTTCTACAGACATGTTCATGGCCTAAATACGAGATTCAGGTTTGTTGAAGCTGAGACATACAAAAGCTGAAAGGCACCGACGAGAGAGTCTGGAACCTCTGGCTAAGAAAAAAGAATATAGCCAATGGTTGACAGCGGCCAAGTCAAAACTCTAACTGAGAAATTGTGGTAAAACTTGAAAACTGACGCTTAAATACACCCTCTGTCCAATCTACCTGAGTTTCAGCTATTATAAAAAAGGAAAATGAGCAAAGACTTTAGTATCAGGGTGTACAAAGCTTATGGAGACATACCTCCAGCAGTAACATGTGGTTATGCATAGAATTGACTCACGGTGGGGAAAAAAAATGCACGACATATATATATTTTTTTTAGAGACTTTGTATTGATCTGCCACATTGTTGTCTTCACTGAAGTTTCTTGCTAATACGCGACATCATGTGAAAAGTTACGCGACTTTTACCTGTGGCAGAAAACAGTTCCTTTTAAAAGTAAGCTGAAACAAGTTTCCTTCAAAATGAGCTGCATTTCTGCAGGTTGCAGGTCGAGCCACAGATGTCAAGTCGAACAGAGTTACTTTACCAAGTGTTGACTCTGTGTTGTTTCACCTAAACAATAAATTAATTGTCTGTACTTGCCGGGACCTGCTGCATGTATGCGAGTGTTTGTGTGCGTTATCTTGAAAGGGAAATTCTCTCCCTGTTGTAGCAGCTAAAGTTACTGTGAAACTATTTTGTTCATGTCTTCAAGTACTCAAGCGCGCATTCTGCCCCCAGGAGGTCTGGCAGATGAGGTGTCTGATGCCCCCGCTGCTCTTTTCCTTCAGCTTTCCTCTGTCTTTTCCCACACACCCACACACGAAGGCACGCGCGAGCACGCGCGCGCAGCCTCGGCGCTTCTCTGTCATGTGGTTGGCGGAGTGTAAAATCTCATCTCTCCAGCTGGAACAGAACAGGTTCGGCAAAATTCCCTTCGCTGCACGTGGAGCCTCCGAGGCTTGGAGCGGAATGGCCGAGCATGGCACGGCACGTCTGCTTCCCTCGGCGCACCAACTGACAGCGTATCTGCATGGCCCCCGCGGCGCTTACCTCCAGTCGGCTCAGTGGCCTTAACCGCAGCCCTTCAGTGACTGCATTATGACCTCTAACAGAGCACTGACACGGTTCATTTTCTTCACTTTGGCTCTGGACTCAATAAGCAGACACTGTATTGTGCCGAAGTGCACACAGATATATACAGATGCCTCGACTCGGATGATTCATGCATATAAAGCCTGATTAAACGGGCTGATATGAATTCTCAAGAGGCTATGACTCAAAGCAGCTGTGGTTACGCGCATTTAGCTGCGAACAAGGCCGATCTCGCCGGTGCCCCCTCCCACCCTGCCTGCCACAATTGCACACATGACTCGGTCCGTGCGGATCCGTATTTGTCTTTGGACGCGATGACAGAGTCTCCCGCCACAGTGACACCCATTGTCAGGCCTCTCAGGCATGAAAGAGGTTTGCATTCACCCACCAATTTTACACTCTCTTTAGGTCCACGAGCGCCTTTGTGTGGCGGCAGGCAGCCCATTCTCTGCGGCCGTCTGAGAAAAGCAGCTGTTTCTATAATGCTGTGGCAGCACTTTATGTTGCAGAATGATGAATGAAGGGGAAAAGGCAGAGCTGAGGTGCAGCTGAAGCGCGCACACACACACACACACCCCGCCACCCCCGGACAATGGCTTAGGAGGGTCCGTTCACTACATGGAGCAGCACTCTGTGCCCGCCTCTCGCTTTGACACGCTCTGCCTCTCAGCAGGTTAGACTCCTGGCGCTTTACCCATAGCCAGAGGTTATGACAGCATGCTGAGGATACCCGGTGGGGATGGGGACCGACACGTCCCACCAGTCCTCATGCAGGCCCAGGGGAGCGAGAGGTCGCGGCGGCCGTCCCATCGAGACCTGTCGCATCTCTGTCCTCGGGGCAGTCATCTTCCTTTCCACCGCCACCCTAATGGCAGAGCCCCAAGGCCTCATCACTCCACCCCTCCTCCGCCTTGTTGTCCAGCACAGGTGCCAGTCAGAGGGGTGTCTGCTCCGTGACTGGTGTAGCTGTCCGCATAAAGGACCCCCTTCCACTCTTCTCCCCCACCAGCTCCCTTCTCGCCTTGCCTCCGTGGCCCCGGGCTCAGCTCCTTTCATTTTGAAGTGGCGCAGACCAGCTACGCACCAGCCTGGGCCCTCGGCCTGCAGCCTGCTCCATTGTTTGGCCTCAGAGAAAGACTATTATTTCAACTCAATTTACTGTGAGTAAACACTGAGTGATAAGGCCCCCCCATCCTATCCCTCACACACACACACACACGCATCCCTCCTCCCCTGACCGTGGGGCTGTAATATACACTGCCAACAAATCACTGCCCTCGGCCCATTGCTATCACCAGCTTTAGAATCGAGCCCACTAATTCACTTTTCAACACAGATACGAAGACAGGCCTCATGTGTTCCAGAATATGGCTCCATCACTGAGTGGCATTTAAGGGGGCTTGTGGCCATTTGGTGGCCTCTTATAAATTTCGAGCAACTGCATTCTCACGTCCTCACGCAACTATTTACATCTCACACCTGCGCTAATCAGCTGCAAATATTCCAAGATATCGACTGCGAGACAGAGCTGCGACAGTTTATTAAATGGGAATTCCAATCGTTTTTGGCATCAGCAATATCAAAGGCGAGCCGTATGATGAATAGCGTATCGCCTCGGATGGATCAGTTGAACTGAATAATCATGAAGGTGGCTTTTTATCTTTCCTAGACAAAAGATTCGGAGCGTCTTGCAGCTGCAGGGATGAGACACGATGGCTAGAGCGTAGAGTTAGGGATATTAGGTCCCGTGCATTTAAAGCAGCTCGAATAAAGGAAGCAGGAAGTGTTAGATGGTAACGAGCCATGCAGGGGACGCAGTGAGAAATCAGCCGTTTGCCTGAATCTGACAATCGTCTCTAAGCTCGAACCGAACGGTTGGGCAATCCTTTACATCACCGTGACGCAAGCGCAGCAAACAATTTCACAACTTCATTTGGTTCGGCTCACATTCACATTGCACTTTTGAAGCGGATCGATCGTCTGAACAATGTGACATAAATACGACAACGAGTCGTCTGAGGGCGCCGTCACAAGAATCTGTCCGATATGAGCAGCAGCCAAGGGAAGAAGCTGTCAGTACACTGCTGTGTACGCCTGAAACAAATGCAGCAGGACAGACAAAGATTGCAGAAGGAGGAGAGAAAACAATGTGCTACTACGGCTAGCCAGACGTGGGAGTGAGGCATTGCAAGGATTCAAAAGGTTTCAGATCATGTCTATAAGCGTAAATTGTATGTCAATTCCTCTCTACAGATCGCTGGATAGTGGACTGTTATTTTCACGGATGCAACATAGCCAGACAGACCAGGCCAGGGACGTCCAACCCCAATTCCTGCCCCTACGTGTAGATGTGTTCCTGATCTAACTTGGCAGAAATACAAGCTGAATTAACCACAAAAAACATAAGTAACCGATTGTCAAAGCTGCATCAAAAACCAAAGAATGGAAATCAGGTCACAAAGATCTACGATCAGTGGATTTCTACATGCATTTGAGACGTTTCAGGCCCCCCAAGTGTGTCTTTACCAAGAGCAGCGTTTTTCTCCCTTTTTGTTTTACCCAAGAAAAGCCCTCAGTCCCTCCTCCTTGCAAGGAACTGTGCTACATCTTAATTATACAGAATTATCAGCCAGATTTAAATAGCAGTCGTTTGCACTGTCTCCGCCTTATGTGGCTAATATAATTATTTGGGACCCACTTTGTCTTAGGTAGAAAGAGGCTGACACAGTAGCGCAAACTAATGTGATAAAAGCTCAGCATATCACGGCTTGATTCAAGGATTTTAAAGGTAAGTGTTTATGACAAGGTAATAATGCCTCATGCAAAAGGCTGGGCTGTAAATTGGTTAGTTAGGCCATGATGGATGAGGGAGAGCCTAACCTTATTTCCAATAGAGCCTCTTGATTTCTGGAGCTGAGGATAATGAATTTGATTTAATTAGACCATCTCTCATCTAATTAAGAGAGGGAAAAATCTGACCCCACGTCTTGCCTCAAAACCTGCCCTGCACTTCCCCACTTAATGGACAAATCCGAACAAAGACAAAATTTGATTGAAAGGAATGCCTCTGCGAAGACCCATCACATTATTCCCATCGATCTAAGCCTCCTCGTTCACGAAACAAGTAAAGTTAATCAATTAAAGAAATTATTATTTTGAGAAATAAAAACAAACTACCTGCCCATTAAGTACGGAGTTGAAAAGATGGGAGTCAGGGATCAGGCAGCGGCTATAAAGGTCCAACTAAAGTGGTGATTCATCATCAGATTATTAATGAAGCTGGTGAGGGTCCCCTGCAGTATTGGTAATAGGCTGGTTGGCCTATCTTTCCATAACCCTTCGAGTAGAACTTCTCGCTCTGCTAGGGTAATCTCTTTAAAGGCCAGGGAGATGCAGCCCACCAGGGCCCCCGAAGGTGTCCTCTGTGCTTCCTCTCCGTGCAGCCTTGACAACTCTCATTACGACTCCAACTTTTCAGGTTTCACCGCAGAGGGAAGGAGGGAGAACCCCTTAACGTGATCATTCGGACGGCCAGCGGTGTTGTATTTGTCATCATATGACTAAATGGAGGGGCTCACAAGCGCCTGGGATTCGGGAAGAAATGGTGCAGAGTGGGGAACTGCCCACAGCGCGTACCCCGAGTCTGAGCTACATCCGACCTCTGATGGGTTCTCAGCTACAACATCTCAAATCGGTCATTATTTTCCACACATCTGAGCAAGAATTACAATGCCTAATATTGGCAGTTCATATAATAATGCCCTTCCCCAGCTCTGAAACCAAAACACAACATTCCATGCATGCTTTGATAGAACAACATGCTCCAGACCCAATTATCTATCATACGCACTTCAGTTTATCTCACTCCCAGTCATTATCTAAATTGCGGACATATTATTAGGGAACCTGCTTGTGAGGTGTGTGTTCCTCCTCGTGTCCTAATAGGGCCCAAAGGGAGTGTTGGTTTGTAAGTAAGTCTCTGTAGCCTGCAAGGGAATGGGCTTTTGCAACCGCTTTCCCAAACACAGACAACCGGGAAAGCCCAGAAGTCTTCGCCATTATGCACCGAATACAAACGTATCTGTCAGGACATGATGAGCGGTGGAATCTGGAGATTAATTACGTAACGGTGGAGAAAAAGGAACCCGGGCCCCCCTCCCCTCCCGGTTGGAAAGGTCCCTCATTACATTACCTTTTCCTCCCGAGAAGCCAAACTGACTTAAAAGGCACGCTGCTCCTCGGCGGAAGATCTACAGTGATTGAGAACCGTGACAACTATTAACGGCTGATAATGCATGTCCAGACCCCTCTGCTGCACGTGGCACCAAAACCATTAAGGCTGAAGCCGTGTCTTTGCTTGAAATTGAAAGTTTGTTTCATACTCAAGAAATTCAGTACGTCAGTGACTTGCAAATGTCAACCAGGAACTTGAATTTGTTTAATTAGTATTAATTAGCATTATTCTATTGGTATTTTATATGGGTGTAACTTCATATTTTCACATCGAAACCATCTGGTACAGACGTTTCGGTTTGCTGTGCATTTATACCAAATGAACTCAACATTGAGCCTGAACACATGTAGGAAGCTTATCTATCAGTAAAGGCGCAATGCTATGTTCAACTTTAAAAAGTGGCACCAAAGCAAAACAAGGACTGTTGCTAAACGCTGAGATTTGGGACCTACAAGGTTTCTCATGCAGCTACAGTGGAGAACAAAAGGCGGACTCAAACAGAACTTGATGTCAGGATTTGCATTTTTCAGCAACAATGTAGCCGATTCTACATCGAAGTGAATTAGGTTGTTATATTATTGTGAAATTTATCGATCCGGGAATTTGTTCCGTCTGCTTATGCTACTTTATTCACTGGGTTAGTGCTAACCTTTCTATTTTTCTAAGTTTTACATCATAAAATCTAATTAATTTCAGGAACTTAAAAAAGACTATTTGCTAACTGCTGAATGGAGTAAAAAAGAAAATATATATATTTATTCATTTTTTAATTTATTAGTACAAAAACACAACGAACCGTTCGGCACATGTTTGAGTTTCAAACCCAAATATGTACAGAACTATGACTTCTGTGTACCATTACACCCCAAGCAACTTATGCATTGCACCTATAAAAAGAAGTGCATAACTGTGAAGCGTCTTTTCAGGGTTTTCAAATGCAAATCTGAAAAGTGTGGCATAGCAGTGGTATTCAGCCCCAAATAGTTGATACTTTCTCGAACAATTACAGCTGCGGATCTTTTAAGCAATGCTCTGCACATCCAGAGCCCAGTCTTCTTTGAGTTTGTGGTATTTTGCAAACAGATCAGACCGAAAACATCTCGGCACACAACATTGTTTTCAACTTTACAAATTCCTCTTTGGATTTTTTGTCTGCATTTTGACTAGACCATTTTAACAAATACGTAATGCTTTAATCTAAACCTTCCTTTGCAGTTGTTGCCCAGGTGATAGGTGAAGCACTGAACTTTCTTTTTTCTTGTTTTCCATTTAACTCTATCCATCTTCTCATCAGCTCTAATTAGCTTCCCCACAGCATACTGCTGTCACCACCTTGTTTTACCCCAGAGGTGTTGTGTTAATGGGTGGCGAACAGAGTCAATTTTTCGTCACATTTTTGTGCCATACTCTTTCCATTTTCAAATGGTGAACTGGTTGGTACCATAATGCTACTCTAAACTTTTCTATAACTTTCTTGATGCCCTTTCCGCTGTGTTCCTTGCTTTTCATGCTCTCTAACAACTCTTGGAGGCTTGGACTGGTTTCAGATTAAAAGGGACAAACATGCTACATTTGATTTTATGGGTTTTTTTTTACTTTTTTGATTTTTAGGATTTTTTTTGTAAAACTGATGTACAGTTTTCTTTTCAATTCACAATTATTAACTTTGTGTTGATGAATCACAAAGAAATTAAAATACATGTCAGTTTGTGTTTGTAATGTGACAAAAAGTGAAAAGAAAATATCAAGGGGAAAGGAGATGTTTTACAAAGGAGGGTTGAAGAAGAGCAGATCTAACCTCAACAATTCAGATTTCTTTGGAATTGCCTCTGCTTTTGCAGAGCCCAACCTTCTGGCTGTCCTTTAGAGCCACTACTTTTGTTTACTATGCTGAACACATGTAATGAGAAGACCAGCACGCCGACTGTCACAAGCACCACAAAGGGAGAACCGAAGGCCAATCAAGCCCCCCCATCATTCAAATCTTGTCCATGCAAGTAAGATGCGCTCCTGACACTGGTCGCTCCTCTGAGGCCCATATATGCAATTGCAGAAGAGCCGCGGCTGAAAATGTCTCATCCATAGGGACGCTCACAAGCAATAACACACAATATGAGAGACAGACAGCTAGATTGAATAGAGAGACAGCTAGACAGGCAGAGATCAAGTCCAATCCCGCTCCCGTCATCTGGCTGTGCATTCACAGGTCAGGCTTAGTTAATCTAATTCCTGGGCTTTCCCACAAAAAAAAAAAAAAAAAAAAAAAAAAAAAGAAAGCCAAGTGCCACTCAGGAGAAGTGGTAGGGGAGAGTGAAAAAGAGAAGGGGCCGGCAAGTGGATGTGGAGTGGGCCCGCCGGTGGATGCAGCGGTGTGGGCTTGAATAATTATGAATCAGGGAGCTTAACCTTCTGGGGAGTTAATTTGAAGAGCACTGGGGATAGGGGAGTGGGACTCTTTATTTCCCTGGGGTGCCCCTAATGCCATTGTGAGGGAATGGAGAGATCAGGACACGCAGCAATATCGTGTCTGTTAGCCACCGTATGACGAGCTGACCCCGGATCTGCTCTCACAATCACACCTGCCGTCATCGGGGCTAATTTGTTAAACATATCAATAGCGCTCTGCTGGCCTTTTCTCTGCCACGTCGAGCCGCCATTGATTGAGCCAAAGCCGTGAGTGACAACAGCAGACCCTTGTTTTCACGCCCCACTCCTGTTCGCCTCACTTTAAGTCGCACACATTGTTAGAACAGTTAAAAGCAATGCTTTCCTAATTGCAGACCTTGAAGGATTTGATTTTGTTAGCAACGTACAACTGTATTATTTTCACTACTAAAACATTCATATCTTAGTTCCCCATCAGTCAGCCATGCGTGCCGTGCGTAGACGTACACTTTAACGGATGAGGGAAGACAAAGAGGGGACAGACACACAAACCAACGCATAGATAAATCACAGCATGAGGAGGCCACACTCTGCAGACCTCGGCCCCGCGGGATCCGTGTGCTGGAGTTCTTTTATTTGGAGTAGGGGCCTCTGTCCCGGGCTCTCACCAGGAGAGGCTCCTGTTATGTTTGCATGCACGAAGGTTGAGAGATTGGCTGGCTGGCTGGCTGCTAGTTGGCAGAAAGAGACTGTTGTGCGGCTGCGGCGGGAGCAGCGGCAGCAGCCGCCTATGGCGGCACAGACCCGACATCTGGATCCTGTTTGGTGGGAGCGCTCTCAGACGGGCCTGACTCTGCCAAGGGGAATCTCAGCCCTTTGATTTCTACTCCCATGGCCTGCTCTAATTGTCATCCCTCATTATTTAGTCAAAGGTGGAGGAATGAATCATAAACTATTGCAGAAAAATTACATTTTCTGCTCCAAGAGAAATCCTCCTCAGCCTCGCTCCCCCTCTCGTCTCGGCTGATAAGGACAATGAATTTTATATGCGGCCGGAGCAGAAACATGCCTCATGTGTGCGCCGAGGACTTGGCCGAGCAGGTTTGTGTTCCTCCACGACTGATTCAAGAGGACAAGGGCGAATGTTGCAGAACTGCGCCATTAAGACTACAAGCCTTTATTAGATTATTCATTTATTTGCATCTATCTATTCTGCCAGAGGGCTAAAATGAAGAAATCGTAAACAGAGGGCAATAGGTGCTGCAGGGATTTCCACAGGTAACAACAAAGCATATGTGCATTCTTAATTGAATCGTACAAACACAAATAAAAACTTGGCAAAGTTCATCATAAAGACGCAAATAAATAAAAACGCTCTTTGCCATTTTGTTGCTTGTGCCTTTATGATTATCTTTTGTCATCCTTTGCTTTGAACATGTGGCCGTTACCATAGCGTCAACTGCTTGTTGATCGAGCAATACCGATATTTTGTGCATTTGTTAAAGTTGTACAGCGGTCGTCATAATTACCTGCACGGAACGGGAATGACACAAGTGCATACGTAAATAAATCAGATCTGCCATCTTTTTTCTTTTCTTTAAGACAAGACTTTGACATCAAATCAGGGCAGAGTTGATAGCGTATAATAAATTCACAACAAGTTAATTTGTGGTTGCTTTCATCATAGTCTGGCTGATTATCAGACTGATAAAGACAGCCTTGTGTCTGCACACAGCGGCGGGCCAAGTGAGAACAGGTTTTGTTGATGTGAAGTGGCTCATAGAAACGGAGCTTGTCTGCCTTTGATGCTCCTCGTGTTTGTTTTGGAGACTCGGGTGACGTGTGAATGTGCTGCATGATAAAATGTGCTCGAGTGGAGCCCGTGCCCCTTTCACTGCAATGAAAGTGAAATGTCTGTTTGGCTTTCTGCGCCTGTCTGTCACTCAATCAGCGGCAACAGACTGCTGGGACGACGGGTCCTTTCAGAGTTTTATCTCAAGTGGAAGTTGACTTGTAGGTCCCAGAAACTCCTTCCTTTAGTGTTCCCCCCGAATTTCAGGCCGACGCACTGTTTTCCTGTACATTTACAGGAATTCAGAATGAGAAAGATCTGCTTCAGCTCCTTCTCTCTTACAATGCTTTGAGACTTACTTTTTTTTTTTTTTTTTTAAGTGGCCATAATTCACTCACCAGTAGCTAGATGAGGCTTTCTTTCCTTTTTTTTTTTTTTTTTCCTCCTGAATGTTAAACCAACTATCAGATTAAGCAGTCTCTGATTTCAGCGCTAATTGTGCACGTCCACTTAAGAAGCTGACAGCCTGGCAAAGGAGGAGGCTCGCAGGCCTCTGCAGCACGACACTCATCCATCAAGGCCTAACCGATTGCATCCCTCTGAAGGCTCAACACGCTAACACCATTAGCTCTACTGCTGGGCATCTAACTAGCACATCACTCACGCGGCTACATGCTAACAGCATTACGGCTAATGCTGCCCCTCTAACTAACGCATCCGTCATAGGGGCTGGAAATCCTACGGCTGTGCGGAGAACACACGGCGCCCGCACAGGCTCTGAGAGGCAATCAGCCACATTATTTTCGCCTCTGTTCCCTTCCGCTGCTCCGCGGCTAATGCTGCTCATTTGTCTCCGAAGACGCTTTGGAAATGCCACCGAAAGCCGAGCGGCTTTGATTCCGCTCATCTTGGGGCCCACGACGCACGAGCTTCCATGAAGGGAGCCATTCAAATCCGATTACGATTTCATATTTCACAAAGACGGTACACCACTAGGATGATTTTTAATTAGAACCAGAATCAGTAAAACAACAACAGAAAAAAAAAGAAAAAAAAAAGAGCTGGGTAACGGAGACAATAAAATAAGGAATGCATTCATGCATGGGATGATTCTCCGGCTTTATTTAAGATCTGTGCCAATGTGCTAACAGCATTAATGAAGTTATAAAGAATTATGAGGGGAAATCAAATTTGCCTCGCCACTTGAGCGCCACTAAAATGCCAAACAATAAACTACCAGATTGCAAATTAGATCAGTAAAAATATCAAACACATTGCGGTGCAGGAAAATCCATAATTGCATTTAGTGCCTGGCCTCTCCTGGGGGAAGAGACACTAAAGATCATCAGCAGGGCTACACGGGAGCTGCTATTGACAGAGCGGTAAAAATCGACAGGCTAACTAAATAAACACTCCAGGCTCCATTAAATATTCAACGGCTGAGATTTGACAGTCGAGCATGCCTGCCTCTCCCCATTGCCTCCACTGGCTTCTTTCTTTCTCTCTCTCTCTCTCTCTGCCGCACACCTTCTTCTTGTCTCCTCTCCCCCTGCGCCCCATCCCCCTCCCCCAAATCCCCCCTTTTCTCCTCCCTCCTTCCTCTCTACTGTGACTCCTGACAGCAATAAATGATGCGGAGCCTGAGGGCGATGCTCTAGCGGGAGACCTGGGAGGATAGAGCAGGAGAGCAAAAGAAATAAAGGGGAGACAGCCTATGACCAATGGCTATTAACCAAGGACTGAGACAGGGCCCTATGACATCCGCTGACACCCACCCCCTCAACACACTTTCATTCTCCGAGGCAGAGTCACGTGTGCACAAACACTGTTGCAAAACTGACAGGCAACAACTTCCTATTTCTACTGTTTGTTTTTTTGCATACATTTTAATATCACAGCAACAGAAAATGAGTCGCTTTTTCAATCTGCAAACTTAAATCACAATCAAATCGTGCAATTAGTTGGAAACCTTAAAAACAGGTGGGGTGAGGCGGGGTGGGAAGAGAACCTTCAAAACCCCATAAGCCGCGCAAAACCCTCGCAGCCTCCTGACGAGATCATATGCCTTCGTTTGCCGCTGCAAGCAGAGCCGGGGTTATGCAAATGAGAGATGACAGTGTTATTGTGCGAGGAATATCAATGGAGTAATTACTGTTCCATGTCGGGCTATTGGCCCTCCGCTGCCGTGCCCAGCCCGCGTGCTTCATTTCTCAGCAGCCCTCTCTTGGGAGAGATGAGCGGCGTGCTCTGGAGAACAGAGCTAATAATGGCAGCTCGGATACAGCCGAGGCTTAGACGAGCCCCGGGGTTTCTGAGCCGCAGACTGCTAAACGTTGCAGGGGTCTCGAGAGGGCCCCCCCAGCAAAGATGAAATGATTAAAAAACCCCAACCTTCCTGACTGACAAGCTGACCGACCACCTATATGACTCTTTGCGCGCCGGGTCAGACCGGCACGGCTCGATTCAGCCATAACAGCGGCTGACCTTTGCTGGACGTTTGGCCAAGGACGATTCTTGGCGGGGGGGGAAGTCGGGAAAAGAAGAGCAATAATGGAAGAAAGGATGAAAAATGGGAACAACTGACTTTTAAGGATTTGCAAATCAAAAGGAAAGAAAGAAAAGTCACAGAGGTAAATGTAGAAAGCAGTCGGAGAACCTGTTCGCACTCTGCTACCCTGACAGTGTCAGCGTAAGATCACAGCCTTTAGCTTCTTTTGGCAGGAGCCCAGAGAGCAAGCCACTCTGGCATGTAAAGTGTCATTAAATGTAAAGCTCAAATTTGCTGGGGTGTTTAACAAAGCACTCCTCTCAACGCGTGCAAGCGGCGACTGCCTGTAACGTGTCAACTTTATCATTTTCTTACATGTAAGGAATTGTCTAATAAATAAAAATGCTGAGGGGGCCACAAGTTCACCCGATAGAGGGAAGGCGAGGCGAAAGGAAAACTTCAAAGAGCGAGGGACGGCGCGGAGCGCGGAGCCCGGAGCCCGGAGCCCGGAGCGGCAAATTAACATACCAAGCAGCAAGAATGCTTCTCCCACACACCTTCAAAAATCAGCTGCCTAATCGCTTGTTCTTCACTGTAATTCTGCTTTGCAATAATATCTGATTCCAAAGGAACTATCAGTTAAAATGTATCTGAAGAAAGATCATGCGTTTGTTTAAGGAGTGGTGAGGTCCGTCTTTAGCCCTGGATGTCTGACCATGCGATCTGTGGTGCTCCAATAAAAAGTGCTGCAGTGCCCTGCCGCACCAGAAGGTGTTAATGCCGTTAATATACGGCCGTCAAAACTTCCAGGAATAAGTCCAAAGTAGGTCTCGGGCAGCACGATGCCAATTTCTCTTTTAAAGCCACAGCAGCTGGTGTTTCCTTTGACATGGTTTATTTGTTCCTTGTTGTCATTAAAGTCCAGATCCTAACGATTGAAGTGCCAGCCTACAATTTGGACCCTTGGTGAACAGCAAGTGCTCTGCTCTGCCTTTTGCACTCGGTTTTAAAAGGACACCAACAAGTCTTGCTTTTTTGACTTGGTTTATTCTTTCCTTCCTGTCATTAAAAGTCCAGATCCCAACGATTAAAGCACAAGCGTACAATTCGTACACTTGTTGAACAGCGAGTGCTCTGTTTTGCCTTTTGCACTTGGTTTTAACATTACACCCAAATCTATACTGCTCCAGCACACAAAATAATCTTCTTTCACTCAACGACCCGATAAAATCTTGTAATGCCCTAAAACTACAATCGTCCGCTCCTAATATCTGTGCCGTAATCTTGGGTGTTGCGCGTACACGACAGGAGCCGGGTGAGTAAGGAGGCTCATGTGCTGCACTCGCACCTTCACACCATTCATTTCCAGGTCAGGTGCACCTCTCGCCATGTCCAGACACCTCATACATCTTGCAGGCAAGGACTAGCTTATCTCCATACTTATCTCCACAGCAATAATTCCAACTTAAAGCTCTCTAGCCACGAGCAAATGAATGGGCAGGGCGGGAACTGCATGGCCCTGATGGTGCTCCACAGCCCTCCTCGAAGCAAACGTCAACCGAACATGTCAACTAGCAATGCGGAGGAAGCTCAGAGATTAGTCTCTGGTTTTAAAACAAAAGCATATGAAAACAATTGTGTCACTCAACTCTTTGATTTCATGGATAAATCTGCTTTGATTGAAATCTGGTACCCGAGTAAGCATGAGGAATTCAAAGACAAGAGGGGGGCGGGGGGTGACGTTTCTGAACGTACCCAAATAAAACAGTCAACCCATTCTGCCTTGTCCCGCCGACAAGCACCAGAACGGGTCCCAAGCTGAATCACACAATGCTGTTGTCTGATGGTAAAATAAGACGGAGGGGCTGCTGAGCACATCCACCCACAGACAGAGAAATTCACTGGAAATGGAAAAAGTCAGACAGAGTCTTCAGTCAATCAGCGTCTTGGACAATAGTAGAAAACACAGCGATGTTGAGAGGCAAAAAAAAAAGAACCCATTGTTTATTTGGGGTGTGACATTTTCGGCGCTTTACTCTTCCCTTTGCTTGTATTGTCCTTTTAACTCAGCTCGCCTGCTGTTTGGGACTTTTTTGCGGCAGTAAAGAACAACGTAGCAGACATTTGCCTTCCCCAGAGCTGGATTCTAGCAGCCATAAATCCCTCTATGACTAACTAGCTGTTTTGTTTATCATGCCTGTGTCTTTGCTTAATTTCCCTTCAACAAAGCTTTGATCCGGCTAACTTTGTGGATCCTCACCATAAACACTTACCTCCCAAGGACATTTTTATTGCCCCGCAGCTTGATGCCAGGCATATGCACGGAAGAACAGAGCAACAGATAAAGTTGCCAGTTACCAGTGAGGGCAAGGAGGACAACAGACAACATGACTGCAATCTCATAAAGGCTCTCCAACAACCATAGATTTGTATGTTTGGGATCAAAAGGTCTTTTTTTAACATCCGTTTTGTTTATTTTTAATAACCCCTTAACTGTCATGAGGACAGCGGTGTCCTCATGGATCCATTGACTTACATGTACGTGTTTTGAGGGTGACACCTTACGGGATTTTAAACCCAGAATCCAAAGTCAAACTACAAGAAATTGTCGTCTTCTGGCTTGAAATCATTTTACACCGTTGGAATAATTTTATCTGATTGTTGTAACAACAAATATAAATGATACATTGCGATACATTTATATCTAAATAGCACTCTGGAGCTGCAGATTTAGTCTGATGCGATTAAATTGTGCCTTGGGTTTCACATTTTGTATCCATGTCAGACATCCATTTCATATAAGACAGTCCAGTTGTAGCTATGACAGAGTAAGGAATCAAAACTGGGCGACATCTTAAGCAGTCTCTGATTACATCAGCATTGGATAAGCCTCCACCTGCTTCAGATCATTCGTGTAATCGTATGTTTTTGTTCCCATTATGAAAAGCAAACGGTCACAGTTAGCAGACACGATATAACAACGTATTACAAGAATACCATTGCTGGTTAACTGTTTGCTGCCAGCAATGCTAAAGTTGCTATTTGCGATAGAGCTAACCTAAAGGTAAAGTTAATATTTTTTAAAGCTGTCTCAATCTGGAATGTAGTTTGAAGCGGCAATGTTATGTTGTAAGGAGATGTTGTTGCACAGTGCCAGTCTGACAATGGAAAAAACACCACAATGTTTCTCGACCAATTACAGTCTCACAAAGCACTGCATGGTTGTTGTATAATCTCAGCTGTTATTAGTGAATTTTGAATATAAAGGTGAGTTGTTGAAGCTTAATGTCCTGTGTCTATGAATGAGACTTAGACAGGAAGCTAACTTGTCTTTGAGCTGTTGTCCAGTTTTGAGATAGAGTTGGAAAAAAAAAAACAATTGTTCAAGAGCATTTGGTTGCAAGAACCCTCCACCCTTTTTTATTTGTTCTGTAGCAGCATTTTGAAGAACTAATAGAAAACGAAAACAGTGACAGCCGACATAGAAGATACAAATGATTTGTTAGAACTGGAAGACGGGGGCATTTGGCCAACTGAGGGGTGCAAGTGGCTCTTTGGACTTTCCTCGATGGTTCTTAATACCTTCTGCAAAAAATGATGAGCAATGTTTTCCAATGGTCTCCAGCCAAGAAGGATTGAACTACAGGAGGCTGATATAAGAGCTAATAATCCCACAATGGATGGCATTAACTCACTTTCAGTTTCGGCAGGAAGAGGAGTATCACTGTGTGATTGTGACATCATGTCAACAAAGACAAGTCATTAACGGAAGTTGGCATCTGTCCAAGGCGACTGTCGCATTGGAGAGAAAACTTCCTTCTGATACGCCCTCCATAAAATTTTCACATTAAAATGGCATTTAAAGTACCGGTAACATCACTGTATTTTTATGTCATAATAACTTCCTATAGTATATGGATACTATAATGCATCCATCCTCTTTTTGCAAAAGTTTAGTTTTTCTTACTCAAAACCTAAAAATAGACACAAAATTGTACTTCTTTGAAAAAATTACTACAAATTTCCAATTAAAGCTTTTTATCAAAAAATCATGTATTTTTTTAAGATCATGCAACTAGATAGAACAGGGTTATGCAACCTTTGCAACCAAAACCATGTTTACTGTCAACTCGCCTACATAAAGCTAGCCAAGAGCCACAAATGTTCCACAATCTTTTGATAAAAGACAATTTGTAGCTTCTGATAAATGTACATGATGGGAAACGTGTTGCCATTTTTAAAGAACCACCATTGTACTTCTATTTTTAATGCCTAAAATAAAGAAAATCATAAAACTTTTACAAAGAAAAGATGGATATATATATATTTTTTTTTTATTTTTTGGGATGTAAATTTTAACATTATTAAAAATGTATATTTTAAAATAGACAATCTAATGTATTAGAAACTCAGTGTAATTATTCCATGAAAAACAGAAAACCTGCAGAAAAGAAGCTGTAGATGTTTCTTTATTGTCACTTTTATCATTATTATAATAAATACCCCCAAATATCGTGATAAGATTGTAAGACAATATTTCCCCCTATATATATATATATATATATTTTTTTTTTTTTTAAAGCATTAGCTGATTATCATTTTACCCAAAGCTAAAAGTGGTCTAAAGAGCCACTTGGAGCTCCAGAACTGCAGGTTTCAGACCTCTGAGCTCGGCTGGACTGGAGTTCAAAATGACTCGTTGGATTGTAAAGTTTGCAGACCTCCACGCTAACCATTAGCCTCTATAACAACCTGAAGTTTTTATCTACTTCAGAGTACCCTATCAGATCTTAATTTTGGTCCATCTTGCGGTCGTTGAATCATCTAGGCAATTTTTCTTTGAAGCAAAACAGAAAGAAGTTCTTGATTTGTTGATGTCCAGCATAAAAACTACCCATTAGACCGTCCAACTACAAGTGATTACAGAAACTCCAATCAAAAAAAGGAACCAGTGACAGTTAGAAGGTGAGATAAGAGCGAATTGTAAGCTTTTCAAGGATGTTGTGACCAGCTAACCGTTGGCGGCTAACATTATTAAAATCGGCTTCTGCATCAGAGCTACCTACTGGCATTAAATAAAGGGGGCATACACAGTTTTCTAGGCATCGGGACTGCTTTCATGTCTGAATCAGAAAAAGAACCACAGACAAAAAAAATGAATAATTTGCATAAGCTGCGAGAATGACTGGTTAAACATAAGCTGCTAACAACTCTGAACCTGGCAGCCATTCTGGGCTTCTTTTCAGCACTAAACTAAAGGGACATTTTCTATATTTTTAATTGGGCTAAGCTGCAGTTTGCACCTATTGTTCAAAATCTAAGTTATTTAGAATGGCTGAAGCTGACTGCAACAAAATTAATAAGACCTCCACATGACAAAAACATTTATTCTACGACAATTTAAGATCAATTTCTGAGAACACAATGTTTTTTTTGTATAAGTTTTCTCAGGATTCAGGACTCTTCGCACCTGTAATAAATCATGCAGCACTGATTTAACATTGTCTGAAACACAGTTTGGGATATCTCAAAACTTGAATCAGGCTCATTCATCAAGTTTGTGCACACACACACACACACACACACACACACAAGTAAATGTAAAATATACATAAAATATACAGCTTATTGTCTCACCAGCTGGGTATGTCGTCACACCCAAACTGTTGTGGAAGACCAAAGGTTTTTATTTTTGGAAATTGCTCTCAGCGCAAAAGCTCACATTCACGCTCAGAAACTTTACATGTCTGGGCATACATGCAAACACACAAACCACCCATGAGCACCGAGCCGTTGGCAGCGACCTCTCTCTCTGAGCAGCAGACCGCAGGAATTGTTTATCACTGCAGATCAGGGTGACTAATCAAAAGCAGGCCGTTTCTTCTTGAACCTGCGCGAGGCTGAGATGTTTCCTCATCCCACACTGAGACACTTATGTGCCACGGCATGACCTCCACCCCACAACTCCTCCTCCCCCTTCGGTATCTTGTCAACCTATAGGCCACAACATTACACCCATGAGGGACACTCTACAAAAGACTTCAAACCTCCTCGCTCTAGGGTAACAGAATGCGGGAAACCAAGCTTTACTCAAGACAAATGTTCCCTTTTGTTCTGGTTTATTTATCCAACCCTTAATCTTAATAATTAACAGATAATGCATGTTTTTCCCCCCTCCACGCTGCTTTCTCAACCATGAGTTCATACTTAAGCATATCAAGGAATAATTATAGTAAATTAAAAAAAAGAAAGGAGCAACTATAGAAGTAGGAATTAAATTTGATTACCAAGCAAAGTAAGAATTTCCATTAGCATTTGCCAAAGTCCCATTAAATGTTATGGGTACATCGAGGCCCACAGAGCATGTTGGTCAGCACAGTGGGAATATGACATCTTAACACTGTGCAGGGCCTCGTTCTGGACCATGCAGGCGGCTTCAAAAGAACATAACCTTCAAGAAAAACAGTCTGTTGGCCTAAACCGCGCAGGGAAAGCACCTCTCACACAAAGAGATAAATGCTGAACTGATTTACCCTGAGGGGGAGCACAATGCTTGATGTATTAGGGTTAGTTACCAAACATTTCTTTGATATGAAGCAACACACAAAGCTGAACCCGATTTCCAGACAGAAAGAGGCTGACCTGTGCAGAGATGACGATCACACAAAGCCTGGGCAGAAGGACGTTTCAAAGCCTTCTCGGATGCTTGTCAGCGCACTTTATTACTTCCTTAAAATATATCTGGAAAAGAAGAACGGTTCAGCAAAAGAAAACTCTTTAAGGGCTCCGGGTGTAAATCTCTTTTAATGCCACTGATCCCAGAAATCTCCTCCCTACCGTTCCCTCATTACGCATCGTCTTGGAGAAGCAACCTTTTCCCTCCACGTTCTTAAACACTGCAACAACTAGAAGTGGTTGGTCCAAAGTCGTAACCGTGCGAGCTCGTGTCTGCCAAGAGTCTGTCGCTTGCACTTAGATTTTTCTTCCCCCCGTCTCGTTCTGTGGATGCTGGTTGGAAGAAGTTGTATTGCACAGCCGCTGTTATGACATACAGAGGCATGTTGTGGAATCATAAATTCGATATGGCCATTCTGACTTTAAAAAAAAAAAAAAAGAAGAAGAAAAAACATTTCACTGCATATTCTGAAGGCCAATGGAAGACAATCAGACACGTCCGATGAAGGATTTGTAAATCTGAAGAATGAAAATATTTCTTTTGCCTCTCTGGATTTTCTTACACTAAGCATAACTTTTTGACTGCGGTCCCTGAAAGTCCTCAATCTCTTGCCCTCGGTTGGGTTAGTTCCTGGTGGGATGTTTTTGCGCCGAGAGGCCACCTCTCTTTCTTATCTTCCTGTCATCTCTGTGGGACGGCAGGACACGACTCCGTCTCTGGCTCCAGAACCGCAGGCTTCCCCCTGGACACCAAACCGCTGCTCCACACTGGATGTAGTCTTTGAGAGGCTGGTTGTTTAGGGTGTGTCAGAGCTTATTAGCAGCAAAATGTGTGAAAAAAGCAGAGCTGGGTAAAGCAGTATTTGCAAAAAAAATGGGTTTTTATGGGCTCTTTTACTCGTCTGGAGCGCCAGCGGAGTGGGGTTTCCCACATAAAGCGGGGCAGGCGGACAGAACATTCAGACAGTAACAAATAATGATGAGAAGGTTAAGTTGAAGACTAACCAGACAAAACGTTTGCGTTTATGATTTGCTAAACCTCATGCTGCTGATACTTGATGCTGGATAAGATATATGATGTGCATGAAAATTCTTACAGACCTTCTCATCAGCCATTAGTTTTAGGTGGAAGTCGGTGCATGTGTGTCTGAATATCATATTTCTCCAGCCCCCCTTCCCAGAGACAGGCTTCCAGGCTTTGAGTCAACGAAACTCGCACAACTCTGTAATATGGACTTTGTGATTACCTTTAACAAGTTGTTTTCTAAATATGCTGACATAAAATAGTTTTTAACACTTAAAAAAAAACTATATTTAACAGTTAACGGCTCAAAACGCTCAAATGACCTTTGCTTTTTGTCTGTCAAACTTAAATAGACCTGTTTCGAGCCATTTTCCAGTGTTCTTATTCAACTTATAAAATCTATCTCAGATCCTTCCAGGTCTTAAAACAGTCACATAGTGTTCCTTTTATTTGGTGAGTCTTACGGATATTTCTTGTGCTTTATCGTCCCCTCTCAACTTCAAACATCGCCTGTTTAAAAAACATTTAAAAAAAAAAAAAGCCGTGTAACTCTTCTCGATAGCGCTTTATATAAATTATTATTTTGAGTAAACACCGCAGTGCTCTGTTGTGCTTACAGGTTTTGCTTCTACAAGTAAATGCTAATGTAATGCAAATGTGAGTTTAGCGTTCGCTGCAGTCTGCGATATTTACATGTAAATGCATCTTAATATGCAATATCTTTAATCTGTGTCCTTAATAATACTTGGTATTCTACGGCCCTGCGGTTTCAACATAAACAAAAGTTGGAAAAAAAAAAAAAAAGAAAAGCTCAGGTATTGTTTTTTTCAACCCAGATGGTGGGTTTAAGCTCTTCAAAGAGAAATTTAGCAGCAGTTTTAACCCAACCCTGGGCGCAAAATTTTGTTTTTTTTTGTTTTTTTTTTTTTTTTTTTTTTTTT
>NW_015113229.1:376965-382040 GCF_001443285.1 Poecilia latipinna | reverse complement strand
TTTTTTTTTTTTTTTTTTTTTTTTTTTTTTTTTTTTTTTTTGTTGTTGGATTAGGAAACAAAACTACTCTGTGTCAAAAAAAAAAAAAAAGAACTTTACCAAACCTCTTTCACACAATGAAATGAGAGATGTCATGAAATAAGATGGTATTGATGTCATTGGGTCGTATTAAAGATATTAGTTCACACCAGAGACAAAAAAATAGCCTTTCACCAACGCAGTACATAGCCAATTGTAATTGTTTTTCAATATAAATCTTATTATCTGCTATGAGCTAGCACAGAGGGGTGCTGTTGTTAGTGAGGCGTTTCTGGGTGGAGTTTGCATGTTCTCCATGGTAATACATGGAGAACATGTTAATTTCACCCAGTAGACTTAACTTTAGACATTTGCCACCTTCACTCATTAGCATTCACCAAACCCAATCGCCCTGCTGTGTTATATTGTGGCTGGATTGGTCCATGTTTGATCCAGGACTGGTTCAGCAATATGACCCAAATGTAATTGTTTACATGCACAAAGCTGTATGAGAGCGACATGCTTAGGATTGGGAGATTGGGAATCTGAACTTCCTCAATTCATATTTTTGCAGATGATACATGAAACAAAGATCTTATCTTGAATGTGAACGGAACAAAAGAGATGATTGTAGATTTCAAGGGAAACAGGATTAGGTCAAATACCGTTCCCATTAGAGGAGAGGAGGTGAAGGTGGAGAAGCAGAACAAATATGTCAGTGTTCACCCAGAAAACAGGGCTGGAGATTCAGCAATCAGTCTGCAAGAAGTAACAGATCAGACTTTACTTGTCGAGGAAACCTAGGTCCTTCAGTGTTTATAACAAGATGCTGCAGATCGGCTATAATATCTGCTGTAATCTCTTCTACCGTCATTAGGTGGGATGGCAACATCAGAGCCAACAACTTAAAGGCCAAAAAACCTGACAGTTTGTTCTGTTCTGGAAACTACAGAACCGCTGGAAATGATGATAAAAACAAAGGTTTTTTTCTTAAAGTCCAGAAAATTACAGACAACCTTGAACATCCTCTGTATGAGAATGCTACACAATAGAGTGTCCTCAGTCAGAGCCTTCTTCAGATTGCTGTAACACAGTCTGCTACAGGAGAAGCTCCGTGCCCACAGTCATCAGCATCTACAACAACTCTTTGAAGAAAATTGTATAATACAAGTTACAACAACCACAAATTTCACCTTGACACAAATAAAGTATCTTTGAATTGAACTGAAAACAGAGATGCTGATCCGATTCTGCCACATTACATTATCAGCAGATTGACTTTTACTGCCTCTAGTTGCTTCTTAATCTGACTTCTTAATTAGAGTGCTCTAATTTGAATTTGGTCCAAATTTTATATGAATATAATCTGATATAAATTGAACCTGTTTGTCTTGCAAAGCTTTTCAAAATGACATCTGGTATAAAATGATGCCACATAAGTAAATTGACCCGAATACATTTTATGGGATCTTGAAGCTATGTTGGTCATTAATTACAGTTTAAGAGATTTATTAATTATTTACTTTCTCAAGACTGATTTTTATTTCATTTATTTATTTTTTTGGTCATTTTATAGCCTATATGTCTCCAGAGCACTTGGGAGCTAATGTGGTTTGGCAACGTTTACGCGCCCGTGTTGTCTGCCACTAAACGATGACCCGCATTTGCCCACAAGACAAGGTAATAATTACTGGAACGCTCTCAAGCTCAAGATATTGCAAAGACTGAAAACAAGAGCAAGAGAACATTACTTAGAAATTGTGGTGAGACCAAGGGCTGTAATAAAAATCATGAATGGCAGCGTGTGTGTAGATAGTCCCTTACATGGACATACTTGTGGGCAACAAGAAAAACACTCGGCATACTCAGGCACTGAACCTGCATGAAGCTTGGAGAATGTTAATAAGGATTATGGTTGATGTATTTATAATAGTCGCCACAGAGGCTAAGTGTGTTCTGCCACCATTTCTGAAAGAAGAAGAAGAAGAAAAAAAAAGGCAGAGTCCTCTGCCAAGCAACACTAATCTCCACCCTTAGCGTTGGAGAAAAGATGTCTTTTTTTGTCACATTTAACAGCTTGAATAAATAGGAACCAGCAAGAGCGAGCAGATAAAAGGTTCTGTCACTGCTGGGCAGAGTGAGCCAGTAAGTGCCGTAATACGCTTCTGAACACGAAGAGACGCTGACGCCAGAGAGCGTGCCGTGACCCCTCCAACCTCGGCCCCGCTTCGCCTGGCTTCTGGTTTGTGTAAGCGGCATCCAGCTGAAAGCTACCAGAGGCCTTCGTGTGTGTATGTGATGTTTCCAAGGAGAGATGGACCAATTAATCTGATTATAGTCGCAAATCCTCCGACATATGTAGGGCCTGTCTGGAGCCATGTGCCGTGCAGATGTGCGCTCGCGTGTGTGCGTGAGCGTTTATGTACCTGTGCTTTGGCGGACGAGACTTCGCGGACGTAGCGAAAGGTACGGCTCCAACGTCAAAGGGAACAGAGATCAGAATCTTGGCAGGAGCTCCACAACCAGCAACATTTGCAGATCACCACATGTGGCATTTGTAAACATTTATCAATCTAATAAATGGAGGGTTGTCTTTTTTTTAAAAACGAAAAAAGAAAAAAAAAAAACAGCAGCCTCAGCAGCGGCTGCTAAGGATCTGGAACTGTATGCAAATCTATACTCGGGGTGAGCGACTGTTTCTCGGAAGTCGTAACGCAGCGGTTCAAAGCACCTGAAATGAAATACGGGGTGAAATAGTAAACCGTCTGTCAAGTCTTTCGCAGTCTGTTTAAAAGCACAACACTTAAACAGACCCTTTCATTGGCAGGGCCATGAATATGCCTATTCTAACGGGTTATCCTTTCATTCCCCTCCCGCCCCCCACCCCCTTCAAGTCAAAGATCTGACTCAGTTGCAGCTCAGCGTGTGTTTGTGTCACCGACTGCAGCCCGCTCTGAGGGGCGGGTAGGAAGTGGAACGAGGAGCTGACAGACAGTGCCTGATACTGCACTTCCACCACAGGCCAATCCCCAGCTAACCCCTGTGCTGACAGCCAGGATGTAGCACTCATCCATAGGCCACAGCCCGGCTTCTGGGGCCCAGGAAAAGGAGAGCAGGGAGAACCGGGAGAGGGCTGCTTGGCTGATGATAGAGAAAAGGGGGAGGAGGAAAGCGACGGAGGCGGCCGGTGGTTTGGGTGGCACGCACCACTTCTGTGCCTTTAGAGTCTACAGAGAGAGTGGCTGCCAGGAGCATGTCCGATGCCTGGCTGAGTGACGGAGCCACGGTCAACATGAGAACAGGCGTACGGATCCCATCCAGCTACACATAAACATACACCAGCGCTATTATGTAGAAAGCAGAAAGAAATACACAGAGAGGGAACACCGAGGCCAAACAACAACCAAACAGTTGACTGTATTTTCACAAGAAAAATAACACGAGTCTTCTGCTTTCGCTTTATTTGTCATGCTTAAACGTTTCGGATCACCAACGAACAATCAGATAAAGATAATCTGAGTGTATGAAGGAGTTTTCGAATGATAATTTTATTTATAGCACAACAAAAGCTATGCAAACTAACCTGGCCCGATATAAGAAAGTTAATTGTCCTCGAAACCTTGTTTTGCCACTTGTCAATGGCAACAAATGTTATGAGATATTTGGTAAAAAAGATAAACATTCTGTTACATCAGCCTGCAAGAAGCTGTGGCCCATCGACATGCGTGCAAAATTATTTAAGTTCAGGATTTGTTGAGGATTTTGTGCTAGAGAGTTGAATTTGCGGTAACGTGAAGTCGTCCCGGTTCTGATGCAGCAAAGCCAAACCAGATCGTAGACACGCGTCTGAGTAGAAGCACAATGAAAGTGAACTCACCTTTCCAAAATTGTGGCTATGAATGACATAACAAACAGAGAAATTACTTTTTCCACAAATAAATAGATTGCTTTGGCTAGCTTTTTATTGTATTTGTTTTACCTTAATAAATGCAATCATCATTTGAAATAGTATACATGTGTTTTAAAATTTGTTTGGTTTGGGTCTGGCAAAAAAACAGAAGAAATCTGTTTGAGAGCAAACACTTTTCCACAACACTCTATAGATGACAAACCCTCCCGAAATTCTGCTCTTCAATATTTGTTCGAACAACGGGACATATAGACACAACCAGGGTGAGATGACACGTGACATTCGGTTTATAAAAACAAGCCCACATTGTCTAGTCAAGATACTTTGGCATTCGTAGTTTTTAGACTTTGAAGGACACATGCAGCGCAGATTGATCAGAAACTCTGAAATAGTTTTTTAATTTAACAAGAAGCTGGAGCTCCTTGATGCTTTTGTAACCAAGTGTTGCCAGCCAGTCTGACAATAAGTCCTCATTAGCCGACTCTATCAACACAACAGGGCAACAACATAACAGTCAGGGAGGTAATAATATGTATTTATATGAAAATATATGATTACGTGTGCGTAATCATGTATTTTCATAGTTTATGAAAATACTTAATTACAATAAAAAAGCAAAATGATACACAATTTCTTTAGTAAATAGGGATCGTTTGTTTATAAGTACCAAATGGAAGAAAGAAGGGACTAAATGGAAATGCGTTGGTATGAAATGTGGGTAAGACGAGGTGGAGAGGTGAACAAACCCAAAATTGGCATGAGATGGACGAGAAAGGTTGTCGAATTACAATATCGCGAGATCCCAAGCCATGAGATCTTGTTACACCCACGGCTCGGACGCGGCACCTTGAAGAACCATAGAGTGTGTAAATGACGCCGCCTGAACCGGCGCTCAGTGGAGTGATGAATGCTGGAGGCTCAGAGGCCAGCGGTGAGCCCGGCTGCATGCTGAGAGACGGCTCAGCGTAGAGCCAGAGATGTTCTTCCAGCTGGGATCCCAACGCCGCGATAGAGCTCCAGTGTTAGAGCACAACTCTGGCCTGAGGCTGGGACAGCGCCGCTGACCCCCCCCCCCCCCCCCCAGGGGGGTTCCCCCCTCGGGGCCGCCCCTCCCCCCCCAAAAGGGGGGGGGGGGGGGGGGGGGGGG
>NW_015113229.1:368652-373735 GCF_001443285.1 Poecilia latipinna | reverse complement strand
CCCCCCCCACCAGTGAGGTTACGCCTTCGGGGCCGACACTCTCCCCCCAGAAGGTGGGGGTACGGGAGGCCGGGGGGCTCAGTTAACCCCACCCACACAGAGAAGGAGGCAGCAGCAACAAGACTGATTGAAGTTACCTCGTGCCACATTTTCTCCTTTTACCAGCTAAGCTTCAGTTTGCATCAAACCTCAGCTTATTACTGACGTTTTTAGTTCAAAAGGGATTTCCAGTGACGCCGTGCTTTAGGCTGGAGGGGCTGGGGAGCGGGAAACTTTGATGAATAGAGGAAACGGCTCGGCCTTCACCTGCAGCAACCCATTTTTCTTATCAAGGCAAAAGTATAGATTTTTCTATTCAGACAGCTCTATGAAATCACATATAGACGGAGGAAAAAAAAAAGTCTACGTTTTTATCCCCTTATCCATCCTCTTCATAGACACCAGATCATTTTGCAGCGTTCGGGAGACGTGGAATTTCCCAAGAAGACGTATTGCTGCAGCTTTCTGGGAAATATTAATATCCAGCCTGCAGAGGAAAGGTAAAGAGAAGAGGAGAGGGGGAGCTGCAGAGGGGTGGGGTATACAGACAATCGGTATCGTACCTGATGTAAAAAAAATAAAATAGAATAAAATAAACACCTCCTCTATTGCAGTTGCTGCAAATCTTTCACCCCCTCTGACGGGGGGACGCCTGTATCGCAGGGGGCATCGGGGGGTGGTGGTGCCTGGGTGGGAGAGCTGGGAGTCCAGAGAGGACTGTCATCTCGACACACACCTCCCTGTCATCGCTGCTGCACTGCAGATCCTCCACATCTGCCTCGCCTTACGCAGCACGGACCCCGGCTCTCAACCAAAAGCCCCCGTCGTCTCTGCCTCCCTCCCTCCGCTCCCTCCCACGTCTCCACTCCCCCATCAGGATCATCCAAATATTTCCCCTCGCTGCTTTTTGAAGCTTCCATGGGTCACGGGACCTCATGCACAAATCACGCTGGCTTGCCGTGGGGGGGCCGGTCAGAGAGGACAGGAGGGAGTCAGGCGCGCAGAAATCCAATCTGCACTGTTTTCATACGGGGGTTTTTTTTTTTTTTTCTTTTTTTTTTTTTTCCTTGCCAGGGCAGCCATCGCCAATCAGCAGCTGGTTCTAAACAGTGAGTTTTAGAGGAGCTCCCACTGCACTGATGCCGCTCCTTGCAGCTGATCCCAAACATATTCCCAGGACGCGCTAAGGGGAAGGGGTGGTGAGTAAATTCAGAGAGCCTGACAGCCTGCAGTGGTTTAACATGGGGGTTAGCCCCAAATACATAGCTCTGGGTTTATGTTGATGGATGGATAACCAAATCCACTTCATTGTTTGCAATAAAACATAGATGTTGACACCACATTTGCTTTGGTGCTGAATTATGATGTGGCAAGTGAAAGAAATTAGGGAAGCCACCAGATTGTGTCAGTGCAACGTCAAACACTTCACTTTGACATGAAAGGACATCAGCGGAAGTATTATGTATTTAGTTAAGAAGGCACGGGGCGGTTGGAGGTATTACAAGATTATAGTTTCAAATATTGTCCACAGTGTTTAAAAAGAAATGTTAAACTGTAAGAACGATATGGCAGAAAAAAGTGACAGAGAGCTTGACAGAGTCGTGTAGGTCTGCCCCTCGTCCAATGCCTGCTGTCCACTGCTAGTCAGCTGGCTGAAAGAAGTCTACTGCACTATTCCCCTACCCAACACAGATCCATCTGCTGAAAACATTTGCTGCAGTTAAGTTTCTGTGGAAACTGAAGGAATCTCTGTTTTAGGTAAAAGGGAAAAAAAAATCAAGCATTACTTTCCTGCTACATATCTAATAAGTATTCAGACCCTTGCAAACTTCCAGAGTCATCCCAAAGCAATCACAGATCACCTCAGCCTGTGATTGCTATTGTAGCATCAGGACATGACCGCCATCCTTCCAACGTAACCACGCTGCAAAGGAATCGTGCTCGGACAAGGTCGATTTAGATCGCCAACGCAGAGTGTATACAAGAAAAAAATCAAAATAAATATGTTGTACCATGGCCTCTTAAGCGAACTAATAGATTAAAAGCGAAGCCAGACACAAAACTGAAAAATAATTGACAAATAATTAAATTTGCACTTCGTAACATATCTAGAATATTCATTATTAACTTTTTTATATCTCCCACAGCATCAGTCGTCTCTGCTAGAGGTGCTATTGCAATTACATGCAGTTTGCAAATTATGTAAATTAGATGAAGATGTCATTTACCAACTTTTGGGGACTTTTAGGACAGCCAATAGCTAGCTTCCTTACTGAGAAGCTGAGAAAACTGGCTATGCAACTGATTTCTAAGCAGACACTAGCCTTATTAACCAGCATAATTAGTACTTATTAATACAATAGATGAAATAACATTACTTCATCTGTCATAATAAATATGTTATACTGCTTTTGTAGCAACCGAAATGCTTGCTTTGTTTCTGTTTTAATATCAGCAAATATATCTTACTTTTTGCAATAAAACTGCTAAATAGTGATACTTTGAAAAGTTATCAATCTCATTCTTATGCATAAAGGTGAGTAATAAGGTCACTCATTGAATAAAAAAAAAAACAGTCTAAACAGAGAAGATTTCAGACCCGGAACAGACAGAGCCGACGTGGAGCTACCCCCCCACACACACCAATGCACCCTGGTCATCCGCTGACCCCCACCGGCTCATGGTGAGCAGAGATGCCGGGCCGGGAATCTGCAAGTGCGGGTTAAAGTAATCACATTGGTCTCACTGCATCCGATCTGCAGTCTAACAGACTTCCAAACAGTTGAATGAGTAAATAAAGTGCCCCTGGGGGACTCCCGCTGGAGCTGGATTACCAGGAGGGGTACACGCACAAAAGGGGCCGAAGCCCCACAACCCGGTGGTGAGCCGCAGACAAAGGCCTCACGTTGGACCTCGACCAGGGAAGCGGCAAATTTTATTAATCTCATCCTAGACCGAGCCCCTTATCGCTGCAACACCCATAGCTGGTTGACTGTGAACAGGTACGCACACAAGTGGAACGACCCTGTGTCAGCAGTCCCCCCCCAAAAAAAAATATGAGAAGAGACTGTCTGCACCCTGAGATGGTTTAACATTTAAACACCCCACGTTGTAGGTGCAAGGAAAACATGAGCGACTGTTGCCGTTGGAGGGCTTCGGACCACATAGGACGGCTCTCATGCTCACTTGGCTGTGGAGGCCAGGTCTAGAGGCGACTAAGGGCCGCGACATTCTGCGACCCCAACCCACCCCGGGCCCCATTCTTTCCCTCTTTCTGGGTCTGACATAAATAAAAGGATTAGGAGCCCCCGTTTCCGTCAGAGCCCTCTATTCAAGACAAAGCTTCTGACCGGCTTACTGTCACACTTAATGATAAAAGTGCAAATCTCTGTCAGTCACTTTGGGCAGGAATACCAGCATTTGGAAGCTAATCTGATTTGATGAAGATTAAAGGATTTTTTTTTCTGTTGTTTTTTTTTTCAAAGAGAGGAAGAAATAAATGACGTATTTGTGCAAAAAAAAAAAAAAAAAAAAAAACTGCAGCAAGCAGCCAGCAGCTACATCTGACACGCAGCGACGAGGATGAGCCGCGTCTTCCCGCTTGCAATGCGAGGCGGTGGAAAAGAGCTGAATTTAGAGACAAAGAAAGGAGAGGAAGCAGAGTGTGCATGCATACGCGAGCGTGCCCACACCCTCACTAAAACCTGGGCTGAGTGTAGACAAACACTCTGCTCTGCCCATTCGCATGCACAGCTAGAATGTGTGGCGTGAGTGCGAGAGTAAGCCTTGGGCACACAACAGTCTGAACGCAGCACTTGCCACCGCCGTGCCAGTCCCCTCTTGTGTATCTGCGAAAAGCCTACGTGTTGGAAAAACATTCCAGAGGGGGGATCACATATACACAGTTGGGGCCAGGAGCCGCACCACGAGCCAGCAGCAGAGGCCCCTTCTCAATTTCTCATGCGCGTCCGATCGGGCTGCACCGAAAGAAACAAGTGGGGGCTCATTCCAGACGGCGCAGGCGAGACAAACAGATCGGAAATATCGCCAGGAACAAAACTGCAAACGTGCGGGAATAAATTAGCCAGCTGAAGAAGCGACGCTCTGATTGAATAATTTCACGGCGGCAAAAAGCAACGCGCACGGATTTGAGTGAAATTTAAACTGAAGAAAGAAAGAAAGAAAGAAAGAAAGAAAGAAAGAAAGAAAGAAAGAAAGAAAGAAAAACATTTGCTGAGTACGTGTATACCCCCCTCAACTGGTTTGCTTTGAAAAAAGACTATTATATGATTTCACAGATTTGGCCAAAAAAATCTAATTTGTAAATTGCATTTAATGGCTTGCGGTTGCTCTGTTTTTTTGTTATGAAGAGCCGTCATGCTGGGAAAATAAACCTGAAGGCCTGAGGATTTCGGAGCCAGTAATAAAAAAAAAAAAAAAAAAAATCACTGCTTTGCCGAGCCGAGGGCTTTTCTTTCTCCCTCCGTCTCATTCTCTCCCTCTCTCCGTCTCTCTCTCTCTCTCTCTCTCTCTCTCTCTCTGCCGTTGCTGATCAGCGTTCCCGGTTGACTGACGTGTCCCACTGGCTGCCTAACAGCCGGCTTTAGGAGATGAGGTTAAATTGTGGCTACCAACAAATTGCATGCTTGAGTTCCTCTGCAGCCCTCCGCTATCATGCAGTGTAATGTGAGCACACCGGGCAGATCCTTCTCCTCCGCTGCACAACAGCTCCCCCCGCCACCACACAAAGCCACAGAGAACCTCTTTCCACATCCCCAGCCACCGGCCTGGCCTTCTAAAGTGGCGGCGGGCATTACCGTGGCTTCCCGTGGTGTCCAGAGAGGCGCTCAGGGTTTCAAACCGCTCTCTCTCTTCGCTCCCCCTGCAACGTCTTGGCATGCGCACCCTATAAATACCCGGTAGTTACCACCGAAACACACAGTAGGAGAACTGTGTCTGTGCACAAAAAAAAAAAAAAAAAAAAAAAAAAGCTTTTTAATTAAAACCCCCCGGGGTTGTTTTTTTTATCCGTTTGCGGGCAAAA
>NW_015113229.1:348354-365461 GCF_001443285.1 Poecilia latipinna | reverse complement strand
AAACCCACAAGGGGAAAAATGGTTTTGTGCAAAAAAAAAAAAAAAAAAAAAAAAAAGACGTCTTAATTGAATCACCTCGGTGTCGTATTTTATGATCCGTTTGCGGCATCAAAAATACCACTGGATCCAGAAACGTGGCAGACCGTTTCCGTTCTGCTGAAGCGTTTCGCTCAAACGCGACGAGGCTTCGAGTGTTGCACTTTGCCGAAGAAGAGTTCGTAGATTAACTTTTTCCACATTTTGTCACATTGCAGCCTGATGTTACGACATATTCTATAGCGATTTTAAAGTGATGGACCAACATTAAGTGGTGCCTGGTTGTGCTCGTAAAATAACTGCCTTTCTGAAACAATTACGGCTGAGAGACGTTCGGAGCAGTCAGCCCGTTTTTCTCTGTTTCTTGAAAGAGCTCCAGCTCATTCGCACTGGATGGGATCGTTCAAGAATCTTTCCGCAGAGTCCCCTTCAGAGTTAGACTTTGACTAGACCATTTTGACACATGCATATCCTTTGATCCGAACCGTGAAGCTCTGGCTGCATGTTCTGCATTGCGATGGAAGTTGACCATGCACTCCAATGTCAAGAACTGGCCTTTGTTCAGCTTCATCCATGTTCTCTTAATCTCACGCCAGCTTTTCCTGTCCCTGCTGAAGGATTAGCCCCCAGCATAATGCTGCTAACACCTTGTTCTACTTCAACACAGCGGTTCATTCAGGGCCATTTGTGGTGTAAGGAAGAGCTGCGGATCGTCACAGTAATCCAGTGTCTCTTGGCTGCTTTGTTTATCATTTATCCTGAAAATAACTTCAGGATATTCCAACGTGTAAATATACTTTACTGCTGCTCTTCTTTTTGTTTTGTTTGCTTTTGTTTTAAACTGATTTTGTTTGTATATAACTTTGTTTATTCTTTCATCACACTACGTTCAATAAAGTCAAACTCAAAATCAAAAATTTCTTGTCACGATGAGAATGCTGATTTGTCATTGTCATGGTTAATTTCTGTTTTTGATGTTAAAATAATAATAATAGTAATCATAATAATAAAAACAAGGTCGGAAATGTTACTTCTACTGTTTTCGTCACTTTTTGTTCCACAAAAGCATCAATAGGTTTCCGTAAATTCCAAAATACGATTAAATGCTGTTATTGTTTACTTTTTAGTGATGTGAATCGCTTTTTCTTTTTTTTTTTAAAGTAAGTGGCGTCTTGAAGAAGCCTAAATTAAATGGAAATGTTTTCAAGAACGATATTTGGGCTTATGGTGCTATCCCAAGCAGTCACAGCCATACAGTTGCATGAAAAATAAGAAACAAATAGTTTTGCTTTAATCTCAATCTTTATCGGACCACAAAACATCACGATAAACATCACAAAGTCCGTATCGCCATATTATTAGTGGGTGATGGACGGAAAAGTCCTTTGTCAGAAAACTGACGAAGGACTAAAACTAAAACTTGTAATATTGTTTCATAAGCTAACCTGTTTTAAAGCTTCTCCACAGCTTTCTCCCCGGCCTGTCTGCTGTGTTCGTCATGATGCCGTTTGTCCACCAATGTTCCCTAACAAACCTCAGATGCCTTCACAGCATAGTCCAAACCACACACAGCTGAGCTCTATTTACTAATTAGGCACTGCTGAAGAAAACCGAACACTGAGGTCCATGACAGAGCGACAGCAAGTTCAAAGGGTGCGAATACTTTTTGCGAGGCACTTAAGAGAAAGAACAAATATTGCCTTAAAGATTTCACTTTTGGAAAGCAGATGGAGGAGAGAGAGAGAGAGAGAGAGAAAAAAAATTGGGAACCCAAGATGATGTTGCAGCGATGCAAATATATACACACCCCAACAGGTCTTTAATGGCTCTTAATGTGTCGGGAGGGAGGAGGGCAGGGGGCGGGGGGGCATGGTTCGCAAGCCGTGAGATGACAGATGATGCATCCTAGTGCGCTGCTGGGACAGGCCGAGCCGTGTTGACATAAAACCCAATACTTCCTTACTGGAGAACGGGGCCAGCTTCAGCCCGCTCCTCGCCGAGCCACTATAAAATAAAAGATAAAAAATCCCAGCAAGCCGAAGCAATATCATCTGCCTTTGTGTTTCTAATGTGAGATTTATCTCTCTGCAGAGGTCTTGATTTATTTACCCAAGAACAGGAGGGTAAAAACACCTTTTTATCGGTTTTTTTTTCTTTTAAAAGGGAGATTTAAAGGCAGAAGAAGGAGGAAAAAGAAAAAGGTAGAGCTAAATGTGAGAAGATCTTCCTGGAAAGGAAGCTTCACACTCGGCAGGTTGAGGAGCATCTTTAATTAAGTGTAAAACTCCTCAGCTGAGTTTACAAACACAACGCCGACTGTCTTTTTTTTTTTTTTCTTGCTTTTTATTCTTAGCTTGCATATAAGAGCTCTAGCAGCGCCGGGCGACGCAGGAGTGTCCTGGAGTGAGTAAAACACAACACACACTACACACACACACACTAGACGAGCCAATACAGAAACCAAGTCGTCAGCATCTATCCTACACATACAGACACACACTTTACACACACACCCATACACACACACACACACACACACATTCTGCGGCAGCGTCCCGAGCACGGCTAATTAAAAAACAACAATTTCACAGGAGGGCACTGCAAACTGTTCTGAAAAAAAAAAAAAAAGCACCTCTCAGCACACCGGGGGATCCTGCACAAAACACCGGGAGGCGAGACAGGTTCTGGGAGCGCCGCTTTTTTTTTTTTTTTTTTTTATGGCTTCATCACTGCTGTGTTTTCCTACTGCTCACACTGCCGTGACCTGGATTTTTTTTTTTTTTTTTTTTCAGCCTGGGGGCTTTAAAAAAAAAATCTGCTTATTGAACGTTTTTGAATGAACAACAAATAAAAATATTTAAGATGTGCTCCCACTGGAATACAGTCAAACTGACAGTACTTATGGAAAATTGAGTAATAAATAATAATAAGAACAAAACAAAACAAAACAAAACAAAAAACAAACTCTGTAATGCATCAACAGGACGCCCTCAATAACAAGGCGGCAGGGTGTAAAATATAGTTGCTAAATGTTATGTTTTGCAGGTAGAGCCTGTGGCACTTTCTAACAAGGCAGTCCATTAGAGAGGGGTGTTGTCCAACACTCGGGTCGAGTGAAAGGCCCTTATTACATGCCTCCCTTCAAAGCATCTGCTTGGTTGCACGAAAAAAAGAAAAATCCCTGTGGGGTGTGTGTGTGTGTGTGTGTGTGTGAGGGGTGGAAGATCTCCCTCTTTCTAATGATGTATAATTGACCTCCCAAACACCAGGGCACAACAAACTCTCCCAGAATGGTGTAATTCCACTCTGCCTTTTACATACCGCTCGTCTCGTTCGAGCTTGTTCCTCCTCTACGGCTACGGCTGTCAACCGGCTGACAGCCTCAGCTACTAGCCTTTCATGATCGGCCTCGCATTTTCCCACTAGATTCTGCTCCACGATTCTCCGCGCAGATATTCTGACACGCATTTTAACTGAGCGGTTGTACTTCTGCACGTTTCGGACGTGTCGGATCCTGCTCTCGCACGGAAATGACATTTTTTGCTTTGTTTTTTTTTGTTGTTTTTTTTAGATAAAAAACTAAATCAAGGGCAACAAAAAAAAAGAGGGAGAAAAGGGAGTAATGCAAACCAATCTTGTTACAATACTGTAGCAAGATAGGGAGCAAGATATTTTTAAGCTTGGGTTTGTTTTACGTTTAATAACACAGAACGCAATTGTTTTCCCCCCTTCTGCACTTAAACCTGTTAAAAAGGTGCAAAAAAAAAAAAAAAAAAAAAAAAAAAAGGGGGGCCCCACTTGCCAATGCCTTGATTTATTATAACTAGTGAGCGCTGATTACGGGGCATGAATCAGTTGCTGTAGGAATGTAATTAGGCACAAAGTCCTCTGTAAGGGGTTGGAGCTCTCTTCACAGCCCAAAGCAGTTTGTGGGCTGACAAATGCATCTTAAATGGCTGTCATAAAAGTCAAAAAGGTGCCAATTACATCTTTAAGTATCGCATCAGCGAAAATGAAATAAACATGGAAAAAAAAAAAAAAAAAAAGATGATATACCTGTGCTGGTGTGAGCGAGCGACCTGGCAGCTCTTTTTATGTCTGGGAGGGTTTAAAAAAAAAAAAAAAAAAAAAAGGGAGAAGATCTTGAAGATGCGATGAATATTGTAGCGTGCGGGAGAGCCGGATGGCGTGCTTGGCTGAGCTTGCTCACAGCATTCAAAGCAGCAAACCGGAAAATAATAGTTGAGGCTACAGACAGACACTTTTATTCCAAATGTGATTTCTAAAGAGCATAAGAGTAGAAGAAAATGTATAGAAAGACGAATATTTAGAAGCCAGAGTTACTCAGGTTCTATTCTAGCGTTTGTATTCCTGTCAGTTCTTTTATTTTTGCAAATGACCAAAACTTCAAACGGGAACAGAACGCCGCAACAAGTATAGGAGAGAAAGAGAGATCCTTCTGTCTCAGCTTCCAGCCACCTCTGGGCCGTGACGCCGTGACTCTGGTATCCCTGGGTTACTGCTCTGAATTTTTTCTTTCTTTTTTTTTTTTTTCCCCATTGTTACCGGCCGACTACACCGCCGTCCCAGAGCGGGGTGAATGCCACGCATGGCAATAGATGTAACTCTTTGTCGCTTTGCAAGGTGTCTAGCAGAGAACCATAATGTCCCGGTAATGGAAGGAGAATTGCTCAAAAGGGCCGGACACAAAAAGCTGGAAATTCGGTGACAAGCATGAAAAGCGCTCATGCAATGAGAAACACTGGGGCACCCCGGGGTCTGCACAGGCCAGGGAGCGGCCCTGCTGCACTTCTGGCCAATGCATTTCTTTAAGTCTCTCAGATAATTTAATCGTGCCGCTAATTCCATCAGCCTTCTGAGGAATGTTAAAATATGTCTATATTTGCATATATATGTTTTGTAATTATTTTTCAAGAAATACATATTTAGTTTACATTATTATCTCTTCCTGGAACAGGTTTAAATTAGAAGGTAGCACTACGTTTTTGTTTTGTTGGTTTTTTAAATTGCTATTATTACATCTTACAATAATCATGGTGCTGACTTTAATTTAAACTAATATTTTGAAATAGTACTAATAGTAATAGATAAACATTTTTGCATGAGTGTGTAATAATAATAATAATAATAATGGTTTTGTATTATTATTATTTTTTTTTATTAATGTGTAATTTTTGCATTAAAAACAATTCCATGCTTTTAAAACATTTGTATTTGCGTGCATGCGTGCATCATTCGCACATGCGCAAATTGCGCGAATCTAAATCGGTACAGGTGTTCTTTAACAGGCACATTTCTCTTCCGCGCAACTCGAATATTCGCACGGAATATTCCTCAGCTTTCCGTTAAAATACATACAATAAAATGATTTATGTGTAATAACAAATATACAAATGTGTGATAAAATAAAAAAAAAATAAATTAGATGTTTACCAATAACGGCGTAAACAGAAAATAACAAGCAGAATATATATCAAATAAAAGTAATAGGACATGGCATTAGGTCGCCATAATCAAATAAGGGAAAGAAATTTTAATATTAAAGGCATATCAGCGCTAAATGATTTACAGAGAGAATCTAATATGAACTGATGGAGAAATAAATCTAAGAGCGCTGTGGGCTCGCAGAAACCTACTGAGAGTGTTTTCCATCTTTGGTATTATTTAAAAAGGAGCTCTGAGGTTGACGGGGAAACGCCACATCATTCAAACCGAAAACAAGCGTCAGGGAGCGGAATAAAAACCGACTTTTTACACCTCCGGATTTTCGGACTCGAGCGGGATCAAGCCGCATTTTTAAACGCTGCATATGGTGCAGAGGCGACTGTGGAAACACCGTGGGTTACTGGGACTGTTAATCGAGATGCACAACTGCTCCATGTCTAAGTTGAATAAATAAAAATCACGTGGATTTAAGACGTTGCTGTTTTGCTTATAATGAAAACAAGAATATTGATAATATTCTTGTAACTTTATTATCAACCGCCCTCAGATGCGTGAGACCCGCTGAGGGCCTTCAGACCAGCCAAAAGCCATTTTCTGTAGAATCACTGCACACCCACTCAACAACGCAAAGAAATATATATGTATTAAAAAAAAAATAGAAAGCGGAGGAAAAAGGAAAAAAGAGAAAAGAACAAAACAAAACAAAAGAAAGACCTTCCACCTCCTCGGGACATTGTGCTTACTGTTGGTAGTCGTGTTTGCAGTAAAGTTTCCTTTCTCTGAAGTAACAGCTGGTGGTGAGGGGCTGTTGACACACGGTGCACTGCAAACACTCTTCGTGCCATGAGGAGTCGTTGACCCTCATCAGGAAGCGGTCGGAGATGGGCCGCTGGCAGCCCTCACACACGGATCTGTGGTGACACTCGGAGCCTGGAGGAGCAGAGAGAAGGCCTGAGTCAAAGTCTGCAGCGCCCGATCACACGGGAAGCACGACCGATTACTACAATGCGTTCAAATAAATTAAAAAAAAATATATGTGATAAACATATTATTATTATTATTATTATTATTATTATTACTATATTCCATGAGGCCTGGGATAATAACCGCCTTAAAAATCATACACACTAAAATAGAATAAGGACTAAACTCGCCATTATTTCCTCCGTCTGCTTGCACAAACATCTCTTCTTCTTTTCTTTTTTCCCTTTTTTTCTTTTGCATTGTTGTGTGAAATTTAAAAAAAAAATGCATGAATGCAAATAGTAAAATAAAGTCAAATAATCCCACATCTGGCTGCATGCGGGGTTTGTGCTCGGCTTTGTAGAAATGCGTGGCACTCACCGAGCATGACTCCCAGCGTGGCTTGTCCCGATCGCAGCGGGTGATCTTCGATTTTTATGCCGTCCAGCATGATGCGCGTCTCGGACCGTTCTCCCGCGGATAGGCGCTCCAGCGACACCAGACCTGTTGCGATATCCATAAGAATATGGGGGTGAGAGCTGACAGGGGGATGATTTAAAAAAAAAAAACGAAGAAGAAGAAGAAGAAGAAGAAGAAGAAGAAGGGGGAAAAAATCCCGGCTAGCCCAAAGCTGTCTGGAGGACTTTGGCGAGCTGAGAAACCTGTTGGAAACTCCGTGCGACGCACAAACTAGCCGTGCGTCGCAAAAAGATACAAATAAAGCGAACGAGAGGAAAGGAGGGGGAAAAAAACACGACTTTTTCTGATGCTCGCCAATAAGGCAGTCTAAGCCGGAAGCGTGAATCCCTGATGCGTCAGGGAAGAGCAGCAAACAAACATGGGAAAACTCTGGACAGTCACCTGTTATGATTAGAGGACCCGAGGAAGCTTTATCTTCTCCTCCCCAAAGCCAACGGGGGGGTGAACAAAAGAAAGAGAGGAGGCAGCCGCAACAAAATGACTTCACCGAGTGACAGCCTCGCCAAAGAGGAGGAAAGAATAAAAATAATTATAATAGTTAAAAAAAAGAAAAAAAAAAAAAAAAAAAAGAAGAAGGGGAAAAGTTAACACCAAATCCAGAGATGGCACAGCCCGTATACGCAGATGTCCCGGCAGTAACTCTTTGGAAGTAACAGAGACGGTTGGCTGCTTGTGCACCCGTCGCTGCAAAAGTCTGAGATCAAGATTGAAGCGAGCAAAGATCCTCCCACTCCTGCATGCATGGCTACACTTTTTTTCCCTCCTCCATTCCCTCCATTCACTGCCATTGGGGCTGTATTGGAGCAGAATACAGCGCGCTCTGCACTGTCCGGGAACAGCACGGAGGGGAGGTGGGGGGGGGGGGGAACAAAAATAATAAAAAATTATAAAAAATAATACTAACTCTAAAAATTGCATGCACCAAAATTAAGACGTGAAATTGTAATAATAAAAGAAAAAACAAATAAGTCTGAAAAATACAGCAAGACGTTAAAAAAATAAAAAATAAAGGGGGCGTTTTGGGTCTTTTTCTGTGCACAGAACTCCTAATTACGCTGTGGGTATGCGCGCGCGTTTGTGCGTTTGTGCGTGTGTGTGTGAGTGTGTGTGTGTTTTGGAGCATCACAGGCTCTTTTGTGTATTGTCTCTGATGGACGCTGCTGCTCCCTTTCAGCCGATGCACCTGGCGATCAGGGGTGATAACAGCACCGTGTCAGCCACTGAAGTGGCCTCTGCCACCTCGGCTGGCCAGCTTTCGATCAACCAGTGCAGGGAAACACCAGCAATAATAATAATAATAATAATAACAACAACTATTCATTTCTTACATTGAACATGAACTGGGTGGCTGCAAACTGAGCTAATTTGGTTTTCCTGAGTCATGAAGTGAAGATCTTCACACAGGATCTGTAGTGTGGATGTTGAGGATCACCCTGCTGAGCAATGAGGCCTGCATGGAATGGAAGGTTTTTCTGCTGAGGCTGGTCACAGCCAAAATTGGATATTATCGTATTATATATGCGTATCCCCGAATAACCTTTCAGATGACATCGAAATGAATCTCTCTCTCTCTCTCTCTCTCTCTCTCTCTTTCTTTTTTTTTTTTCTCTCAGAATCGGACTGGGAAGTTTGATAAGATCTGGGTTCCTCTCCTGACCGATAATTTTGACTCAGCAATGGACCCGCTGTGTTTTTGCGTGTCGTGTCGACTCGCTGCAGCCATGGTGGCAAATGCAGCTCAGCCTCGAGAGACGTTCTTGGATGTGAATGTATCTAAATTGGGAAGCAGGTCATATGTATGGGCAGGATGAGAAGTTATTGTGTCCATATGTGCTGCTCCTGCTGTTTTTATTTGTTTGTTTGTTTGTTTGGTTTAAGTCTGTCCACAGGAATGGGTGACATGGGATTTAGTTTTTTTTTTGTTTGTTTGTTTGTTTTTGTTTTTTGTTTTTTTACATTTGTTGTTATTGAAGAAAAACTAGAACTAAAATAAATGAGTGCGTTTAAATTTTATTAATTTAAATAACGTAACTATTTGGAGAGTTTTTTTTTTTTTTTTACTTAATATGCTTCGCAACCAATTCTTCATCCATTCCCAAGGCCTTCTTCGCTTGCTGCTCTCTGCGCTCCTTCGAGGCGATGATGACCCTGTAGTCCAGTTTGGAAATCAGGAGGTTGGGGATTGTTGTCGTTGCCCTCTGCCGTTCAAAGAGAGAACTGCATTTATCTGAACTACAGCAAGAAAAAACATTTTTTTTAGTAAGCTGTTTGATCAACCTTCGCAAAAAAAGAGAAAAAAAAAATCTAAAAAGAGACAAGAAATGATTATTATTTCATTATTTCTGATCCCCCATGAAGACATCCTGCGGGAGGCTCCACCTCTACTTTCCTTCTATTTCCAGCGCCTCCATCAGCATGGGGTCAATTACCTCCGTCTCACACTATATTGGATTATCTCACCACTAAGCAGCATTATGAGTTAAACTCCATCAATAGAACATAATCGATAGTTGTTTTGTTTTTTTTTTTTGTTTTGTTTTGTTTTTTAAAGAACATATGAATGCTCACTCCCAACCCTGCTCCCCTCTAATGTCCTCCATATACAGAGCAGTCATCGGATGGGGTCACCTCTGTGAATGAGGACATCAAACATGCGTTCAATAAATCAATCCGCCAACTTTCAGCCTGCGGTGTTTTAATGAGCCTCTGCATGACGAGCCCTCCCTCGCCTTATGGGACAGAGAGAGAGAGAAAGAGAGGGAGAAAAAAAAAACTGTAGCAGCAGGTGTGCAGCACGGAAAGCAAGTAATTTACTTTAAAGTCAGCAGAACTGTTGCATCCATCGGAAAGGTAAGGGACCATTATGCTAACGCGGCTTTTCCGAAAAAAAAAAAAAAAAAAAAAAAAATCAGAATGACCCAGATTGATTCCTGCAGGCGGCCTGCTGACATTTCATTTGCAGACTTTTTTTTTTTTTTTTCAAACACTGTAAAAAATGTAATCTCGATTTATTGAATCCAAATCGAAATGTAGATGTTTCGGGTGAAAAGTTGAAAAAGTTGAAAAAAAGAACATGGAAATCAGTAAACAGAGTGCGAATGGGAGGTGAAACTTTTTACAAAGTTTGAAAGAAAGCGCTTTAAGTGGTTTTAGGATAAGTACTTCTTGCGTCGTCTAACTATATAACAACTGTGATTGCTATTGTGAGGTTGCTTACAAGAATAAAAAAGAAATAAATAAAATAGCATATAGCCACCACTGATTTCGAAACGTGTTTAAGTTGAAATCTTTATCAGCAAAGGCGAGTTCTTCAAACAGAAACGTTGGTTTTTAAAAAGTGGGGCGAAGTTTAAATATTGTTAATTCAGTTTGCACAGTGCTGCATTGGAAACACACGCACACACAAACACACACAACCCAGAGGCATGCCTTAAACCCGGAGGCTCTGTGAGTTGCAAAACTAAAAAAAATAAATAAAAAAAATAACTTTGATATTTAAAATAAAACATGGGCTGAGTGTGGAAAACTGTTTCTGGTAAGTTTCTTGAGCTGAGAGATTGTTTCTTCTTCGTTTTTTTTTTTTTTTTTGGTTTTTTTTTTTTGGTTTTTAATAATCCCTATAAAACTGAGAGGCATTTTGAAATAAAACGCCGTGTTGAAAGTGGGAAGACCTCCTTACATTTTCAAAGGGGGACATAATAGCAAAGCAAATGCCTAATGGCTGCATAAATTGCAGAGCTGCACTTTAATAGTTTACGTACTTTGATCTTTTAATAAGGGTTTCTGACGAAGACTGGCCTTCATAAACGTATAAAAAACGCTGCATTGTATGTTGTTCCTGTATCCTTGAGATATTCTAAAAAAAAAAAAAAAGTTGATGAAAAATATTGATATTGTGCATTGTTTTTATTTATTATTTTTTTTGTTTTTGTTTTTTGTTTTAGCCCCGTGCTAAAACAGGGGGGGAAAAAAATGATTCCCGGCTGCAGAGGCTTTGCAGGGGCGCAGCACTTTTCTGGTTCAGTCAACGGAGCCGCTGACCGTCGTGGATCCACACAGAGGCTTATTGAAGCCTTAAAAACATCGACAATTTGCGACCCGGTCCGGTGTAATCTAATCTGACTTTTGCTGAAGCTGAATATTTGTCCACGTTTCTTGTTTTTTTTTTCTTTCTTTCTTCTTTTCACACATCAGAAATTATAATCTTAAAGTTATATTTTTACACCAAGAACAATGGACCAGCGCAGCTACGAATACATGGGCCCCATTTAGGCCCGTGAAGGGCCACTGTATAAGATGCAACTTATTGTTTTGTATTCTTTGATTTAAAATTCCACATCTATAAATATTTTAAGGATATATTTTTACTGTTTTTCGCTAACAGAGATTCACAGATGAAAAGTTTCAGAACAATGACTCCCCAGTCCAGGTCTTATCTTTATCGAGGCAGTCCAAAAAAAAAAAAAAAAAAAAAAAAAAAGATACTGCGGGATAATCCCGGCTCCCGGAGGATTAGACCAAAGTACAATACAGCACTGTCAACCCATGGCGAGATTTGTTTACGTTATGATTTATTGGATTCAGATTTTATTTTTTCTTCTTCTTCTTCCCCTACTACCATCCCCTCCACTGACAAATTTATTGAGTTTCTGACAAATGACCCGACAGCCTCCTGTGTGACAGCGAGCTGACATCCAGATTTGAAATGTGACTCTGAAATCTGTTTACCTGCGGCTGCGGGCCGCAGCTTGTTAAAGCTAAACTGAGCCGGGACTTGATTAGGATTAGATTTAATTACGAGCGGAGTCGCAACTCCGTTGATGGTACGCCTGATTATAAATGCAACTAAATATGCCACTGTTTAAAAAAAATAAAATAAATCCTCTTCGTTTGTATATGGCTGTGAACAGAGGCGTTTTTAAGATGCTGATGCACTGGGGGGGCTCAGCCCATTTAGACCGGAAATAGTTAAATTTTCATATGGCAACATTATAAATTCTCACTTTTATATTATGTTATATTGTATATAGTAACATATATTAAATATAATTATATATACTATTAAATATTATAATCAAGGTGAAGTAAACAATAAGAAAATAATATATTTCCTTTTTTAAGCTGCTGGAGAAAAGACTAAGCAAACTCAAACTCACTCTTGTAGTTGTGACTTTTCTACTTCAACAGAAGAAATGTTCACTGTTTGTTTTCATGAATGATCCCTTTAAATCAATGAGCTGGATGAAAATCCCCAACTTAATCAAGCTGAAGAAACAGCCCAGTTTTGCTGTTATTGTAGCAGCAGGCAACTCTTCCTCCCTCACCAGCCTCTGGTTTTCTTCTCTGACTCAGGAAAACATATATATCTTTGTTTGTTGAATTTTTCCCCCCCTTTCTTATTTAATCCCTAAGACCCAATCCTTCAGTCGTAAATATCCAAGATGGGGAAATGCTTACAATCCTGAAGGCTTTTAGGGGAATTCATGTTGTAAATTAAACAAAAAGGTTCTTATGCAAGATGTTGTCTCACCTTATCGTCTGTCAAATACGACGTCTAACTCTTCGTGCTGTTGACTTTGAAATGATTTCAGAATCTAATTTTGCCGTACCGTACGACTTAGGCTGAGATGTAACTGAGGGATGAATTGGACTAAATGGATAATTAAACTGCAGGTTTTGTGAAACTGGACATGAATCTTAAAAGTTTTTGTTGTTGTTGGGAAGTTGCACTTTATAATTCAAGTCGACTGGATGTGACTGCAACTCGGTTAAACTAGGTAGTCCATCTCATTGGTTAGATCTGCTAGCAAGTACATGTTAAGAAAATGTAATGTTGATCAAATGACTAATGCACTGATTAAACTGTTCAAATAAAACCAATTAAGTTGGTGTGACAATTTATGAAGCTTATACTTAAGTAGATTTTAGTCAATACTTCTGATCAGAAAATTTGTAAATGTGTAAATTTAATGGCTGAAACATTTCAAGAACAGCTAACTTTTATTCCTAGTATTTTTAAAACCTACTGTCTTAACCAACCTAATAGTAATAAAAAAATTTGTTTTTTGTCTGTTATTTATGAAGACTTTAACCACAACGAGCAAAATGTAAATAAATTTATCTTTTAATAGTGAAGTTCTGAACATCTACACCACCAACAGTTCATAAGCCAAAAGCTAACAACGTGTACAAATGTCTTATTCTGTGATGATGATGCTCTTAAAAAAAAAAAAAACATACAACTTGGATCAACTATGATGCTTCTGATTAATAATAATAAAGCTTCATGGCTGAATGTGTACAACAGATTCATTATATTAGACACAACTCTGCTGGTTTATAAGGATTTTTGCTGTTGTTTTTGAAACAACAGATCGTCTGGTTTCACGTTAGCAGTGTAAAAAGAGAAGAATTAGCTTTTTATTAAGACACAAAAAGTTCCTTAAATAGTAGTAGACCTTTCAAATCTTTTCTAACGAGTTGACATGGTAACCTTCTCCCTAGCAACCACAGCCACAGTGAGCTGATCTCTGGCAATGGTTGCCTCGGGGTTTACTCGACATTACCAGCAGCATTGTTGCTCAACTATCTTGTTCCATTACAGGAAACTTTCTCCATGACGACTCTTCTAACAAATTGTACTTTTTTTTTTTCTTAATTGATATTGTATATATTCATTGGTAATAAATCAATATAAAGGTATTGCCCTTGTTCTCTCCCAGACACTGTGAATGAGTGAACCGTTGCCTGAACCGACTTAAACTCTAATCAAATGTTCAGCTTCATTATCAGAATAAAACAGTTAGTGTTTTAAGAATCTAGCAATATTTCTAATATTACACAAGCAAACTAACATGCCAATATGCCAGTAACAGTGATTAAAATGTAGCCAAATAAGTTAGTGGTATCATTTCAATTCAATAATTTAATTCATACATGTATATATAATTAAAAGTAAGATAAGTCATCATTCAGCAGCTGGTTTCTTCTTCTGTAATTCCGTCCCCTCCTGTCCGAAACAGACAGGCCTGATGCAGCTGCACAGGTGTTGTGCCAGCGTTCTGAACAACAACATCGCCCCCTGCTGGGACGTTTCTCTCATCACAGTTTCCTTTTTCATCCTATGTTTGCCGTTTTCACTATCGTGTTACAGAAATCACGAGTTGTCTATGGATGATGTTGAGAGGCTGTGCACTAAATTGAATTAAAGGTAAAACTGTAGAAAAATAGTAATAATATAATAGTAAAAAGAAAAAAAACATTACAAAGCAAGATCGTTTACGTATGATGCAATTTGGACATTATATTTATTTTCTTCCGTCACAGTGACGTAGTTTATATGCATGCACTTTTAATAGCATAAATGCTTGAACCTTTGTTTGTATGGGACGTTTTTAACATTGGCTTTGCCAATATTTTCAGGTCCCATAACTTTCCATTAGTTTTTATTATTATTTATTTTATTTTCATAAATGTAACCAAACACAGAAGTGAAACACTTTTTTTAAGTATTAGGCAATATAAAATAGTTCAGTCAAAAATTGCTCCAATTTTAAGTATTTTCAATTTCCCAAAAAATATTAAATTTAACATATTTTGCAAAGTTAGTTTTGATTACTTTTTGTAGTAATCAATCCTATTTTTTTTTCTCATCTAACCTGTTCAGAATAGATTAAAATTGTTTTATTCAACCCAAAAGCTAATAAACAAATATAATCAACAACTAAGAAACTAACAACAAATAAACACAACAAAAAACAATAATATATTTGTAATGGCCAAAAACGTAAAGAGCAAAAATGAAGAAAATGCCTAGGAGGTATGTTTATGAACTTTAATTACTATAAATCTATTATTCTCTGTCTTACTGTAATTGTTGACTTCACTCCAAAAAAAGAACAAAATTTACAAATGCAAAAGACAAAACAAATAATGTGCAAATTGAAAATTAATTTAATTATTTGCATTACATCATATTTTTCCTAAACGTAACATTTTTTTAATACAATTTTTTTTTAAGTTTCTTTAAATAAAAAATGTAACATTTCATGTCAGAAAGGTGTGTCACAATTAACTTTCTTAATAATAATAATAATGAAATATTTGTGCAATATTTTTTTTACTTGCTCTTTCAAATGTTTTAAAAGAATTTTATGATCACAGTTTCCTCCTCTACTAGTTTTTATAAAACTGACACGCTCAGAGGAAAAAAAAAAAAAAAAAAAAAACACAACTTACGAGGAATAACTCACAAAGGTGGAGTCGCAGGTAGAGGAAAAAAAGCCTGGCACTCTCAAAAATCTTTCAGCTCTCTCACAAACTTTGAAAAGTGTCATCCTGTTGCAAGGCTAGTGTTGCCGTTAGCAAAGGTTTACCTCTGCTCAGGTATGATTTGCAGCTTCTTTCATCAAACGGTCATGTTGTTCAGTGGATTTGCCGCGCAAAAAATAATGTTTCCTCTGAGGGGAAAAAGTTCAAGCTGCTGGGTGCCGGGGGCATTATTGTAGGATGTATGCCATTAGCAACAAGCACGGGCCTTCACGTGGAGAGGAAAACTTCTCCGTCGGCTGAGTAAGCTGCGTGTGTTTGCATACTTTGTGGCCTAAGTAGTGACATATATTCCAAAACTGGGTTTCATTTCAGTAGAACAAAAACACAGATAAATTCCTGCATCATTCATGCAGAATTAAAAGCAATGAAAAAAAAAAAAAAAAAAAAAACATGTAGAAAATCTGCCTACGAAGGCCAGCAGGGTTTTAACAGATCACACATCTGTAAATGTGCTGCTGCTGCTTCTTCTTCTTTTCTTTTCTCTTTCATGTCTCAATTAAATGCCTTGGATGTGTTTTGTGCGCAAGCGTATACGCATACATGATTGTGAGTGTGCCAATAACAGGCCGCACTTCAGAGGAAAAGGTAGAAATCCTCCAGATGTCTTGCAGCTGGGTGGATCTGGTAGTGAAGATGGAGACAGCATCTGTCACAGGCGAGCATTTCTAATCTGTCCTGAACATTAGGCAGAGAGCACTAAAAAACCCATCGCTCGCAACATGTGCGGCACGCAACGTGCTCGCCGCGGCCTCTGCAGTTTGAAAGTTCACAGCTACAGGAGAACAAAAGCGATGCTTGTCAGGCGGAGCACGGAAGAAGCTGGTTGAACTTTGCCTAAAAGCAAAGTGTGAGCGAAAAACTCAACCAAAACCAGGGACTAACTTCAGTTATTACAGGGCAGAACGCCGGAGGCTACAGACCGGGGCTTTTTGAAGTAGAGGTCCAGCACGGCTTAGTGAGGTCAAGATCTATCAAATAGCTTGGAGAAATAGCCTCTCTAGATCGTAGATGGACAAGTTTCTTAAAACATTTCAGCTTTACGTGGTATCGAAAATAAATAATGTGCGTTTGCTAGCAATATATAACTTTTGCATTACATGTTCATGCAGTAAGTCCACGCGAAGCAGACAGTATTTAGTCGATGGAATTCCAACATCAAACCATCCGCACTTCAGAGCTAATGTGAAAGCTTTTAGCTGATCTCTGCGGGCTTTGCAACTGTGGGAATCACAGCGGGCTGACCTTGATGCTATCTAGATGTTTGCCTTCCTGGGTTCATGTGCCTAGTTACCACTTGGTCAACCCCGCACCCCGTGAACTGACCCCGTCCTCCCCTTCGAGGTCTGAAAGGAAAAGAAACCCAATCCTCCGGGGAGCCCACTGTCTAACAAGAAAACTGCTGGCCCGAATCTCTCAGAAGTGCCTTGTTTTCCCACTGGACCACTTTCAGCTTAATAAACATCTTAACTAGCCAGAAGTCCCGTGGGAGCTGCTGGGAAATCCTCTGGGCAGCCGGGGCTCAGGAGCCGGACCTTTATTGCATCCAGGTGGCGGTTAAAAAATGCTGGCCGGCCATAAATGTCCAATAAAATGAGAGTGGCACCTTCGAGGGTGGACAGGGTCAGTGCACCTGTCTGTGGACAAAAACTTTAGTCACTTCCCCCATGTCCGACTGGTTTGATGTCACACTCTGTGCCACAGCAGTGATGAGGGAGAGATTAGTTAGATGGGCTCTGCAGTCTGGGGCTTTGATTTTCTCCATAGCACCAAGAAATGTCAAATGCATTGGGGGGGGGGGGGGGGGGGGGGGGCAACAGAAAAGGGGGGGGGG
>NW_015113229.1:306438-345299 GCF_001443285.1 Poecilia latipinna | reverse complement strand
TTCGCTGCAGTGTGGTATTGTATGTAATACATGAACAAAAAAAATAAGAAAATCTTGGGGGGGGGGGGGGGTGGATGGAGGGCAACAGAAAACAGAAGACAAAAAAAAAATAAAAAAAAAATACACTAGACTTTAAAAATAGCCAAATATGTCAAACAGTTGCTGACGAGGAAGAAAACCCAGACATGGCTTGAAAGCAGAATAAAGAAAACACCATTAACTACTATAGATGCAGAGATTGTTAAAGCTAACCACATCAAGGAGCAAAGTAGAGGACAAAAACTGCAGTAAGTCAAAACTGTCCAAAAACCCAAACAAACCCCAAACAGAAAACATCATTAGTCAGAGAACAGCTCAACAGACAAGAAAAAAAAAAAAAAATCAGAAAATAGAGTCACGAAACACAAAGAGATTCAGACCTAATTTAAATATATATATTTTACATACACCAGCTTTCTCAGTGGTGAGCACCTTTGGCAAAGATATGAAAAAAAACTATAAAATTAAAAATAAATTCTAATTAAAACATCTAGAAACGTTGAAGATTTTTTTGCTTTAACGGGATGACATTGTCTAAAATTACGTATGACGTACAACGAGCTGAAGCCTTTTAAATTGTTCATACTTCACTTTTTTGTAGGTTAAATAACAGGTTAATCACACAGTGTAGGAACTTTTAATTACCTCCTGAAATTCACCTTTACACTTCAGTTCAGCAGACACGTATGAATTTTCATGTTTCTCTCGACCCAAGTTGGTCCATGAAACCAATGAAATCTCTACTTTTTTAAAACTCTTTTCACAAATACAACAAATGCTCATTATTGGTCAATAACAAACATTGACCCAGAGGCCAAATCGGCACTTTTCAAAATGGGTAAGACATAAAAAAAAGTCCATGTATGTGTTGGGCTTCACAGGTCCAGAAATGGCTACAAGAAAATGACTGCTTTCTTGAACTTGTCCAGAATTATAAACAGTTTGAAGCTGAGGCAAAGATTGGCATAATTTACCTTAAGGCAGGGGGAGAGGGGGGCAATCCTGGTCCTCTAGGGCCGGTGTCCTGCAACTCTTAGATGAATCCAATAGCTGAATCACCTCCTAAGTACAGTCAGGTTCTCCAGAGTCCTGCTAATGACCTCATTATTTGACTCAGGTGTGCTGAAGTAGAGATACATCTAAAAGTTGCAGGAGACCGGCCCTCGAGTTGCACACCCCTGCCTTAAGGTTTGTATGTTTAAGGGTGCTGCACAATAGGTGTGTTATCTTTACACGAAGCAAATGACCATTCAAAGTCAAAGTGGCAAATTCTGTAGGATAACTGGGAGTACGATCACTTTTGCAAGAGAGCTATTTGTAAATGTCATAACTGATTATCATGCAACAAAATATTCCCTTTTAGTATCATCCCAGTTGTTCACGGCAACTTCACACGTCGGCGAACAGTGGCAGCGGCCTGCCTTTATCTCTGTGGCCCCGTCGCTGTCCAAAGGGAGACTTAATTGTCCCAGAGGTCTCGGTAAGACCTGGTCGGTGCATTGGGTCTTTGATCTGACTTGAAAGGAGTTAATTGATTTCTGTGTCGCAGGCAGTGTAGGAGGGGGAAGAAGGGAGAGAGGGAGTAGGAAAGATGTTTGCTGGTCATTTCACAACATGTGGCGAATATCTGCAAGAGAATGAGAGGGGAAGGGAGGCAGCGGCGAGGGGGGAGAGAGGAGGGTGAAGAGAGAGATCACCTCACACCCAACTCCATCCCTGCACAATTCCAGTAATGTGACTCACATGGGCCGGCCGCCTTTGCGCAGAGAGGGAGAGACGAGGGGAGGGGGAGGGGAGAAAGGGGGTCCCCTGCTCTGGGACATCACTCATCTTACCTCCAGCTGAAGCATGGAAAGACGTGCGTGATGTGCGGCTTCCCTCCGAGTGCAGCCCAGGGGCTTGTTAAGGTGGAGGTATGGTGAAGACCACACGTCTGACCTCTTGCTTTCAGTGAGGGTCTCCCAACACTTAATGACGTCAACAGGGAACCAAGACAACAGAAAAAGACCTGAGGTAAGTGGTCGGATTAAAGGTTGGATGATCATTCTTAACTTTTCCTTACCAGTTTCTGAAAGCTTAAAGCCGCCCCACCAGACAATGCATTTGCTCCCTACTTCTCCACGAATACGATGATGGATCTAGTGAACCTTACATTCTGTGGCAGAGTGATTTGCTGCATCACCTGCCCGGGAGCCCCCGTCTTAGACAGGCTCTCCTGCCTTTACTCTTTCACCTCACTCTGTCTCTGGTCACCTCCATTCAAGGCGGGGGTTGGTGGGGGGGGGGAAACAGGCCTGTCAGAGGGAGAGTGGCAGGCTAAGCCCGTCTTAACACAGCACCTCAAACCACCTCATAAATACAGGCTTCCTTTTCCAATTTCCAAGTGGCCCATCTACCTCTGTCTACATGCTTACACACGGCTACATGTCATGGGCCCGGGGTGTGAGTTTAAAAATGACCACGAGACATCTGGCAGACTCGCACAGGGGTGGGGCTTTGATGTGCTGCTCCGCTCCGCACAACATCATTTAAAGGCAAACCCTTCCGAGGGAAACTCGGCAGCAGAGGCCCGGCAGACTGAAGTGGCCACTTGCCTCAAAGCCGGCTCAGCACAAACAATATACACGAAACTTAAAAGCGACAGCTCATGAGTGCAACTCAAATCTAACTACAGTGGAGTTTTCTGTAAGTCGCAGTAATGGGGGGGGGGAAGAAGAGCAAAAATATGGCAACTTGAAATGTGGAAGACCGTCTTTCGCTGCAATTACAGCCGCAGGTCTTCTGAGGTATCACTCCATCAGCTTTGCTCATGTAGAGTAAGGGAATCAAATACTTGTCCTCTTGAAACCTTTAGAAATGTCTCCATGTGTAAACACATGAATTATTGGTTACCTAGGAGATACCACGGACACGTCTAAAACCTGTGTGATGCCACACAGGTATCTCACGGGTCCCTTGAGGACACAAGTTTGAAACCCTAATCTAGAGTCTACAATATTTTTTTATACATGTCTTTTTCTGTAAAGTCCTTCAAGTTTTGCCAGATTGGATGGATAGAATCTTAAAAGCACATTTTCAATATTTTCCCCAAATCTTTTAACTAGATTTATGTCTGGACTTTGACTAGGCCATGAATATGTTTTGATTTAAACTATTGCACTATGTGTACAGTCACTGTATGCTGGAAAGTGAACTCCCGTTTAGCTCTATTCATCTTCTCTTCTACCTTGTCCAGCTTCATTTCCTATCTGAAGAAAGATATCCCAAAGCATCACGCTCCCACCACCATGCTTCATCGTATGCTAAGTGTTGTGCTTTGCTAGTTTATAATTTTGCATACAAGCCAAATAGGAGAGAGGTGAACTCTTACGTAGCGCATAATGGCCGTCAACCTAACCTATCCAGTTAGGTGGATGGTCTCGTCTGTGCCGTGCCCCTCTCCATTTTTGAATGATGAAGTGAACAGATGTTAAGACTTGGAGGTATTGTTTTATAATTTAATGCTGCTTTAAACCTGTCTACAGCTTGTTCCTGAGCTGTCTGCATGTGTTCCTTGATATTCATGTTTCCAATGTTTTCTTAGCAGATAGCCAAAGTCTTCTCAGGACAGTTGCTTTACTTGTATTTGAAGAAACTTTTATGTTGTAGTTTATTGAATTTTCTTTGCAGACTTATTGCATTTTGTAGAAATAACCAATACAGGAAAAAAAAATGACATAAAGATGGACTGGAATTAGGTGACTTCTGAAAGCAAAATGCTGTTTTAAAGTTTTTTGGGGTTAGGAGTGTGAAAGAGCTTAAACACAAATGCATGCCACACTTTTCAGGTTATACTTTATTAGATTTTTATTATTTATTTATTTATCAGATAAAATGCCAGTGACATACATTAAAGCTTGCTGTTGTAAATTAACATTTGAAAAAGCTCAAGGGATGTGAATAGTTCAAGCAAAGTTACCTGTTATTGTAACACTGAAAGCAAACCAGTGCTTTATTTTTTGCATAAACGTAATGAAGTTGTTTGCCACTCTCTTTTCTCTATTTTTCACGTCGCTCACTGTACCACTTCATTTCAGTAGATGACGCAATCGGACTGCAGGCACATCTGTTTCGCACCTCCAGCTCTTTTACTTGCCCTGCTTTTGAAACACTAGGGAATGAATGCAATTTGGTTCTGTGAGAATGTTGGAAAAAGTCACAGACTGGATTGAAATTATGCTGTTTTAAAAATCACAGGTGTAAAATATGTCATGTGTTCTGATTAACCTGATTAATGCAGAGTGGACGGCAGACTACAGCTGAAGTCTGAACACAGCTCTGCTGCTCAAACTGAGCTCTGCAGAAATACTCTGTTTAAAACAAATGCTATTTTAAGAATATGACAAATATCTACAAAGTTTTTTTCTTTTATTGTCTTCTAGAACATCGCTATAGCAATTCAATGTATGTCTTTCTCTCTTACTTTACTTGTGTTTGAAGAAATGCATGGTTTAGTTTATTTAATTTTCACAGTAGGTTCGGTTTGGTAACCAGTAGAAATTACCAGTAAACAGTTTAAAACTGCTGGAATTGAATCAATGAAACTGGTGTAGAAATATGCACCCAGTTTAAACGGGCAGATTTTTTTTAAAATAATCATAAGGAAAATAATATAGTAGTTTTAACAGCTAAAAGATACATACATGATTTCAACTGCTTTTTTTAAATGAGCAAACTGAGCTAAATTAGTTAAATTCTATCTAGTTGAGATTGTTTTGCTCACCTGGTTACTCATCCATAAGAGAAAAAAAAACAAATGCATAAAAAAAAATTGGTTTGTGATTAAGACTTGAAACTTTACTTTTTAAATCTATTCTAAAAAGACTGTATGTTAATGTTAATGTTCCTCATGAAGACCACAAGTAAGACGTGTTGCCTTACTGTCTCAGGGTTGCGTTTTCTGGCATTGCTGCTAACATAGCTAGAGCTGTTTACACTTGAATTATTGCAGAAACTTTTTCAACCACAAGTCTTAAGACACTTATTAGCTCTTACCAACGTGACGGCTGCAGTTACAGTTACACAAATGGGCTAATATGTAATCATCACACTGCTACAATAGATAATTGTATATTTCACCAAAGTTTTCAAATCTTTAAATGTAGGAGTAATAAAGTTTTTTTTTTTTTGAATTTATCTACAAAATCATGGCGTTATATGTGTTTGACTAGATTTAATCTTTCTGCTTTGTGTTTCTTGGTTACCTCAGTGGCGGCTGCTCCAGTTCTTCAGGTGAACGTAGAGGTGGAAAAGGGGCGGAGCAAGAGGGGACTGGGTCATACCACGTTTTATGGGCCCAATATTGTTATTTTGCATGATTTACCCAAGGTTTTCTTTTTTAGACTAAATAAAAAAACTGTCTTTTTAACCTTAAAGAGGCCCGACTGTCCTTTTACAGCTTCCTCTATTACAACCAAGGTTATTTAATCAGTCATAATACCACCTATGTAAATAAATAAGCTTCAACAGTTAGCCAAACATTTTCAGATTCTAAACAAACTTTTTAAGTTGGATTCATTGCCAAAAAATGGTATTCAACCATACTTGCTGATGGAAATTACAGCTTAATATGCTTTAATACAATTTTAATCATTTTAATTGCTTGACATTTAAAACGCTCCAAGTCTATTTTCATAGAGCAGAACAAAAACGTTACAAAGAAACGGCGTTTAAGAACGCTTACAGCAAAACGGCGCGCCTAGAATGAAAACAAAGCCCCAAAAATGTTCCGTGTGATATTAAAAACGCCTGGCACATTAGTTTGCAAATCTTAACTGTGTTTCTCGCAGTCATGCAGTATGCATATGGCACACCGCGTAGATGCACTGTGTGAACCAGCAGGGAGGGAGGCTGTTGAAGCCTGTCACGTTCTCCGGGGCTTCGCTGACATGAGTGTCACCTTCGCGAAGGAGCGTGAAAGCTGTTCCCTCTGCAGAGAATTCCTCAGTCGCTCTGATTTTAGCAGCAGAGCACAGCAACAAACCAAACGCTCACGGAGGGCTGTCATCTGCCGCCTGCTTCATTAAACACCTGTGAATATCAAAAGCCATTAGGAGTTTGGTCAGGAAAAAAAAAAAAAATACAAAAAGAAAAAAATCACACAGTTGGCAAAAGCTAGAAGTTCACAAACTTAGCAGAATGAGAGTCTAATTAACAGCAAGGATGCAGGTCTGTGTATGAGCGTCAGGTACTAATTACACCTGATAAATGTGTGCAGAAGTGTACTCAAATGCAAATGAAACAAGAGCAGCAATAAAATAGTCATGCTTTGTTATTAAAATTCTGCTTTATTACTAGAATGTAATTTTTTTTTATATTTAAAAAAAAAAAAAAAAAAACATTCTAAGCCATTGCGTTTTTGCACAGGAAGATAAATTATAACCTTAATTGTCGTCAGAATAATTCAGGTCAATGAAGTCCAAGTTCTATTAATTATTTCCTCAGGATATGCAGCAGGCTGGAGGAACATTCTCCACCGCTACAACTTAATATAGTGGTGCTTTTAAACGAGCTGAGTCAGTAAAGGAGCCACTGTTGACGTGTGTGTGTGTGTGTGGGTGTCTGGGGTAAACGCTCCACGTCTCAAGGCTCCGCTCATTCGTGCCGTGTGCTGCTCATGATCAACTTCCTGACAGAAAGATGCTTCTTCTGGAAAATGAGCGTCAGATGGCCCCATTTGTGCGTTCTCCTTCATCCTCCAGAGGCATCGGCAACGACGTGCAACTCTGATGAGCGAAACGTGAGTCACAGCTAACGTAGATTTAACAAATATTCCATTTGGGAATGTGACTTAGTTTTATTTTTGGCACGTAGGAATGTTTTAATCTCATCCTGTGCTGCTATCTGAGAAACACGGATTAAAAAAAAAAAACTATCAAAAAGTTTGCAAGAGTTATCTAAAAAGAAAAAAATACATACAAAGTATCTTTTCTAGTACTTATTTTTTAGAAATTAAATAATTTAAATAAAATGAGAAATCATGCAACATTTGAAAGTAAAAATCCCCGATTAACTCATAAATGATCCTTCTAGTCCATTGAACTATTCTTGTTGCGTTTCTCGGAGGGAGAGCCGGACGAGGGGTTAAGGAACAATACTCAGTTCTGTGCCGAAGTTGTAGTGGAACTGCAAGGAGAAGAAAAAGATAGAATTACAGTCTGACAAGTGAAAACCAAGCCAAAAACAAAACCTAGATAGTATTGAGGAGAGTAGAGCACAAAGAAATACAATTAATTACACATTTTTGACCTAGTTTAACTGGATTGGAACTAAAGCCATTCAGCTTCTGATTAAAAATGTCTGATCTAATCGTATCCATCCAAACAGAAGCTGGGAGCCCACAGCAGCAGAAAGAAGAGAGAAAGAATTTATGGAGAATGTAAAGAATCACTGCCCCCTTGCGGTGGAACGTCGATAAGACAGTCAATATTAGAAGTTGGCGTCAATTCATTTGTTTGGGGTTTTTTTAATTGTTTTTCTTTATTGATGTTTGTTTCTTTGTTTTATTCTGTTTTTATAGTTTTTTTTATTGGTTTGGTATGTTGCTCAATGATGTCCCGGGATTTTATTTAAATAATTTTTGAAACAAATTGAATAAAGAGGGAAAGTTAAAACACTGCGTCAGCAGATTGCTTTGGAGTTCTGGGAAAGACTCAAAGCCAGGAAATGAGTGAGGTCCGTGCATGGCTCGGAGGTAGGATAATCTCACCAGAAACCAGAAATAAAAGGCAAAAATAAACAAAAAAATGTGATTGATTTTAACTTTAAAATGTAAAACGATTAAAGGTAAGCAGAAGTAGAGTTTTTGTTGAGAGATAATGTAATTTTCGTTTGATGTTCTATTTTTTTACATTTAAAATAATAATGGCCCAAAAAATAAAAACTTCACACTTCAGTCTTGTCATTGTCATGTTTTTAAACAGTAATCCTCATCAGAACTCATTTGACATTATGTTTGTCTTACATGTTTAGCGCCTCTTGGTGATTTTGCGTTTTTTTTTTTTTTTTCTTTATGTTTTATTATTTTAACTACAAAAAACCCCCATCAAAATAAATTTACCCTCCTGTATTTGTGACCAGAAAAATTACATATGTTTCAATTTTGTGTTTCCACTTCTATGAGAATATGCAGTTGCCAAATAATGTATGGAACGAGTTAAATTGACTCGTAATTTTTGCATAAAGTTCAATCATCAGTCTAATTCTTCTCACACTTCTATTCCTCACAATCATCAAATCACCCGTCAACAAAATGACAATGTTTACAGAGTTAAATCATGAACTAATACATTACAATTGTTCCAATTTTTTTTATTTACAAATCTCAACTTTCTGATTCCAAAACTTAATTACACTTTAATTATGAGAAAATTTAAAGGAAAGCCTCCCAGGCAAAAGCATTGATTATTTTTTTTACAATTGGACTGAAAACAGTACTATTGTGATAGATTATATAGAAACTGCTTCAGAGCTACTCAACAGCACGAATCATCCTCTAGTGAATTCAAAGACAAAAGTCCAGCAGCTGCATTACTGCTACGAAGCACTAGGTGATGCTGTATGATCACGGGAAGAAGTTTTCCACAGTCCCAACTCCAAGAAAGCAAGCTACAAACAACCGAAATGTTGAAACTGTGCGCTATCGACGGGGCAGTGAGGGGGCTTGAGGGAGGGAGAAGGGGGGGGGGAGGCGACGACCCACCTTCGTCTACTTGGTGGTGAAGCTGCAAGTTACCCAAACCTGTCACATATCAGAAGCCTATTATTTGTGAAAGTATTCAGCTCCCTCCGCTCACACAGAAATCAGTCTCAACATCTGGCACAGTAAATAAATATACCAGTGTGCGTACGTGTGTGCGTGCGTGAGAGTGTGCGTGTGTGTGTGGATGATGGATGGGGGAATGGGGTGTTATCAGGGAGAGCATGTATCAATGTCTGCCAGTTTTACACACAGCCTGACAGGACAGTGACACACTCGAACATGGGCGGCAGTCACCCAGACGAGCCGAGCTTCATTTCCTGTCCCTGCTCCACTGCCAAAAATATGTGACATGTTGTCTTCATTAATTCCACCTCTATTTGGAGCTCTCTCTCCCTCTCACACACCCCTGTACACTACTGTCCTTCCATTCATTGACACCCAAACACACACACACGTACACGCGCGCGTACGAACGCACGCAGAGAACTCCCTACAAGCACTAAAAGGCGATCATACATAGGTGCTAATGAAAACCCCGTCTTGTGTGCACACACACTTCTTTCCACTCTGCCATACTCGCTCTAAAAATCATTAAGCAGCCGCCAACAACATTTTTCAGCAGAGCAAACTACATAAAGATGTCACTTTAATTCGCTTACTAATTAACACTTAAAAAGACACAAATTAGATATGCGTGGCTAAAAGCAATTATAATATCCGCAAGTTTTTTGCGAGTCATTTGGGAAATGAAAAGAATGCCTAATTGCTGGAACCAACATCGCCTGAGACATGGCTTAAGTGATGCCTGTTAAGGAATGGTCCTATCTACAACTGTGGCTCTGATTACAACAGTTTACCTCAATTACACGTGCATGTGGAGAATTTGAGAAGGCACGTCTCTTTCTTCTCCTTCTGTGTGTGTTTTTTCTTTTCTTTTTTTTTTTTTTTTGGAAGAGTTTGAGACGAGAAGGCAATTAGAATTCGTCGTAGTAGGAGCGACCTTAGCCTTTGAGAAAGAGGAAAAGCTGAGGACAAGTGAGAGTGACCTCTCCTGGACAGCAGAGGAAGAAGATATTTGCAACTGGAAAGCAGCAGCTGCAGCTCAGAAAGAAAAAAAAAAGAAAAAAGAATCGTATTAATTGCACTAAAAGTGTAACAAAGAAAACAAAAGGAGAAGGGTTTGGTCCTCGCAGGTACATCACTGACTCCACTTTCCCCCCCCTGCTTGTGCCGCACATCTCATCGGGCTATGATAATAAGAGGAGAGAAGTAAAAATAACACAATGGTGAGGGATGTTTCCACTTGGAAACTAATTATCAAGCTAAGCTGTGACTTATCCTCATCAGCCTGGCCCCGCCATTAATCTTGTGCTGTCGTCCACTTCACTAAATCCTGTGTGTTACACTATCTCACATTTACTTCATCAGCTCCAGCGCGGCTGTAATTAATGATTTCTCATGCCCTTCCCTTCTCTTCCCCAGCTCAGCTCACCATGTGTCCTCCTGCTAATCACGCTCCCGGAGAAGAAAAGGAGGGTGGAGGAGGTGGAGGAGGAGGATGAGAGGAAGCAAGAGCGCAGGAAGAAGGAATAAAAGACAAGAATATATAGGATGAGTAGTCAGCCTGTCTCCAGCCTGGACACACACACATGCACATGTAGATGGCGTTAATACCTGCGCCGGCAATGAGCTTCATTCAGATGACCATATGACAAGATGGCGACTCTGCGTGATTTGGATAGTGTGTGACAGAAGACAGAGGCAGAGTGCAGAACAGACACCCGGTTTGATGAGGGAGTGTTTGCTCTGTAACACATCTCAAACCCAACAGCACCTGTTCTTTTACAGTGGTCTGTCACTTCCTGGCAGTTCTGATACCAAGATACCGTGCTAATGAGAGAGAAGGGGGGTTGTCACTCTCTTTAGAGCACACACCCGCACACACACACACACACACACACACATACACAGCGAAACGCACAAAGACATGCGCACTCTTTCTGTCTCTCGCTTTCACAAACACTTGAGCTGTAAAGGGAAGGAGCCGCGCACAGATGATTTCCTTCCTACAGATGCCTGTAGGCTACAGTATTTCATCAGAAATGGGGAGAACTTTTGAAGCTCTTTTTTTATTTGCTCTACGGCACAGTGTCACTTCCTTCTCGACGGTGGGGCTGACTGAGAGATTAAAAAGTTTAACATGGCGAATCTGAAACTAAAAGCTCTTCCGAAAGGTTATAGCTCGGGATTCTAAAGCGAGGTCGTGTTGAAATATCGTAAGCACCTGTTATCTTAACTGCACTAGATAACTTTGTTGGTGTCTTAGCAGAGTCTCAGATGCTGACGCTAACAGCTCAACGTGAGTCGCTTTGGGTGACGATTCATGGAAAAGGCAACGGTTATTTCCACAAGTATTCAAAGTTGGAGTCAGTGCATCACCAATGATCGTCCTACATACACTAAAAAAAACCTGATGACTGATTAAACCAGACATGGGCGTCTCCTAGCTCCCTGGTCCACATTTAGATGGAGAAAATACAAATGTTAGACAGTAAGCTGATCATTTTACACTGATTATGCCTGCTGTACTTTGAAAAGCTGTGCATTTTGAAGGACCGTTGTTTCTCTGTTTGGTTAGCTGCAGTAGCACCCTGATGCGCGGTGGTATCGGCTCATGCTAAATGGAGAGCAAACAGGAAAAGTGAATACACAGACTTTGAAAAGAGGCTTCACATTACTGAATATCATTATCACCTTATCTGTGGGCGAACGTGCAATATTTATAGGTTGCCATTTCCAACTGTCATGAATAAATACTTTCCATGCCATCGATACATTTAGCATCTTGGTGCAGTGTATGCCCACACCCCACACTTATGATTTGGTCCAAGATGCTAAAGATCAAAGAAACTGTTTGGATGTAATAAGGTCACAATCCAAATTTCTAGCGTTGTGCAGATCTACTCTAATTTGTCTATTGCAATCAAAGATGGAGAAGAAGCTGTAGTTCCGATGGATTATTGGTTGAAATAATATTGAAATTGTTTTTCATTTACGATAAGGAAAAGGTTCTTTTGTCATGTCACGTTTATTGTTCTGTGGCAATGACCTGTGTTACTATCAGGCAGACAAAAAATAAATAAATAAAATTCATCACCAAATATTATTTTGCCCATCCGGTAGACTGGACTAGTCCAAGGTGGTAGAGGTTCTCCTTGGTATCGATCCAGTCCTCCTGGATCAGCTAATAATGACTTGAGGTCCAGAGAATTATTACCATCTTATAAAATTTTAACAGAAATTAGTTTTTAAACACCCAAACTGCACCTTTAAGCTCTGCAGCGCTGTGCTGTGTGAGATGCATGATTGAGTTGTTGGAGGCAAGAATAAAGGGATAAAAGTCAACAGTTCTTGGAACAGGAGGCAACACTTTTAGGAGAGAAAGGCTGCCTCGCATGGCCATGCTTTTATTCAATTGGGGCTTAGTGGAGCCAACAGGGCCTCACTGTCTCAGACACTTAATTACAACCCAAGACCGTTTGCTTTGCATTCTGGGCCAGCGGCGGCGGCGGCGGCAGCCGAGCGTTGCAGCCTCTACTCACTTCCTCCTCGATCTCTGCCAGGGATTTGATCGTAATGCCCATTAAACTGACTTGCTGCATCTGAAATCAAAAGCAGGGGGGGAGGAGGAGGGAAAGGGGGGAAAGGAAGGAGGAAGAAGAAAAAAAACACAGAAGAAACATGGCGGTTAGGCTCAAGGCTAAGTAAGCATACTTAAAAACTTTAATCCTTTCCAGCTCCGTGTCAATACAAACGGGGCTGCAGTGACAACCTCTGCCAGCCAGCCAAATGGACTGCATTGAGTCAGCTCTGCCTGACTGCACGCATTCATCTCTCAGTGTGGAAGATAGGAAAGGAGAGGACAAAGAAGGAAAGGAATGGTAGACGAAGGAAGGAAACAGGAGCTACTGCTCGTCTGAAGAGATGCACTAGAAAACGACTCATTTTCACTCTCGTGTTGCATTTAAGATCAGGAAACAATCGCGCATTTGTCATCTGATCCTGAGGATTGTTTTTTTTTTTTTCTTTACCTGTTGAGGTTTTACGTGAAACTTCTCCGACACCATAAATGGCACATCGTCGAGAGCTGCAGGGAGGAGAAAGAAAGAGAAACAAAGTTGAACTTTAAACCAACAGAACATTTTAATCTGTAGCCTTAAATGCAACTACTTTCTGAAGTCTAAATGCAGGATTACAAAACAGCAAAGCTATCACCATCCCCAGCCGCCCCAGCGCCTCCCCGCCTTCCGTCTACAGAGAAAAGATGAAAGGCTTTTTTTTTTTATTCACTGTGTATGAGCACCTCCACTCTCTCCTCCAGCCCAGCCCTTCTCCCAGCCCTCTTCCAGTTTAATTACTCTTGATTATTCCTGATTCTGTCTTGTCTGAGAGATGTTCACCTCTGAAACAAAGACGCGCTCGCACTGTAGGCACAGAAAAGCGTATAGAGGGGAGACAAAACACTCACGAGATATCGAATTTGCATGAAAATAAGCCGCACTGTTCAGCCAGCGCAAAAAAAAAAAGAAAAAAAAAAAAGTGGATTGAAATGAGGACTTGCCAGGAGCGTGGTGGTATAATTAGCATTTGACCAAACAAACGAGCTTCAACAGAGCTATAATTAAGCAGGCCTGTAATTAAGTGTATGCCCTTTATCATAATGATCGTGGTTAAAATGGTGTGATGGCTGCCAGTTGATTATTAATGGTGTAACCCCGTCCTGCATGCATCCTGCACTGGAATCAAGGTGTCACGACTGTCAGGCTAGAGAGCAGCCCTTTGTTTATAAAATACATTAGGGCCCAAATTAACACGGGGTGACAGGAGACACAAAGCCTCTCGCTTCCACGCTGAAGGGGGAAAACTGCAGCTGCTCGGCTTCTTTGTAAAACTCCCAATTCTGGAGTGATAAAAGTTGCCGGCGCTGGCTCCCGACCACGGCTCCAAATTATCAAGGGGCCGAGCTTCAAACTGCTTCTCTTTAACCCACAGTCAGGTCACGGCGCTGGCCCGCGAAAGGGAACTCATAAATGTAAGCCAAGGTTGTGAGTCACCGTCTGGGAGCTGGCGATCGCGTCGGCCTTTCCTGTTCGGAGCAATATTTAACAGTTCTGACATGATAAAAATATTTCCTCACGTTGACGCTTTCAGCGACTCGGTTATTACAGGGATGCAGGGTTTGGCGCTCGGAGATGACCGTAATACAATGCGATCTTTGTGATCAAAGTGTGGCTGTGACCTTGCAGGCAAAGAAGGAAAGCTTTTTCACTTTTCATGGCTTTTTTTTTTTTTGCTCATTACCCCGTACTGTTCTTAAAGGTTGGACACAGAGCCGCTTTGAGCTAAATGCTAACGTGAGCAAGCTTTGATGCATGTAATTATTAAAATAACAGGTTAAATGTTGTCTTAGTTAATATTTGAATGTTAACACTTTGATATAATGAGAAATCAGCTGTTGACCAAAGGGGGAATTGACCCATAGCTGACTTCGGTATTTGGAAGTTGAATGCGTTAGAACAAGTATCTCAATAAAGTTTATTAAGTGCCTTTCACAGACAAAACAATCATAAAGTACTACCCAGAAAGTCAATATAATAGCTTAGAAAAGGTTTTAAAGTGCTTTGTTTCATTCTTTTGATTTTTTTTTTACCTTCTGTGTGTTTTGTAACATGCTGGATCTGGAAATGTTGGCAGCTTGAGAAATTCTGTAACATAAGTTTTTTGAAAAAATAAGAAAACTGATGTTCAAAGTTAATAATACCAACTTTGCTAACTATGCTCTTTGCTAATAAAAGATGCTACAAACTGTTTAAAACATGTTAACTCCAAATAATATGACTTTGCTTTAAGTGAGTACAAGATTCCTTCTTGCAGTGACTCCTCTGTAACACACACAGTGAAACGTCACCTCTGCCAAAGGCGAGAAAGACTATTTTCCGAAATCAATGCTGGCAGTTCCACGCCTTCCAAATTTGGCTACAAATCTGTGATTGATGCATCGCTATTAATCTTAGTGGCATCATTAACATTACGCGCTTGATTTCATGATTATCATTAAAAAAATACTAAATATCATTAAAATAATACAACCTGAAAGGTGATGCTACAGATAACCTCATTGCCTAAGCCCAGCCCAAAGCAGGAGTGATCAAAAACATTTCAAAATACAGGACAGATATGCATCTCTCTACATTAGCTCTTAATGTGTGCCTATTCAGAGCATGGCAGCTGTTCCAACCTTAAAAACACAAGTGAACGCCACTTTGTGCTGCCAGGACCAACGCCGGGGCAGAGGTAGGCAGGGAGAATACATTTAAATCAATAACTGGCAATGGGAAGCAGAGATTGTGCTTGCTGATGGATCTACACGGCACGGACAGATGGATGCAGAGAGCCGAAGGCCAGAGAGTTTCTTTATTGCTCAAGGATTACATTTAAAACCAGATCTTACTTTGTATTCCTCCGCCATCTATACTACAGAGCATATCTTACATCCAGACAAATGGAGAGGCGCAGCAGATGACTTGGCGGTAAGGGATGGATGCTGTACTACGGAGCAATCCGAGGGTGCAAAGGGCAAAAATAATGTAAATCCAATCTTCTGAGTAGAAATCCCAGCATGAAGCATGTTCCACCCGCCCAAGTGGCCATGCTACACTCCATTACCTCATAAGCGTATTGCAGTGCGGGGAAGCCGGGTACCTGTTTGGCATTTGGAGTCAATAGGAAAACATCTGGCAGGACTTTTGGTAGAGTGGCTGTGATGATGGTAGTGATGATGATGGCTGTGAGCGCGGCGGCGGTGTTAAGTAAGGAGGACCCTGTGGCTTGAGTGATTGTAGTGTAAAGAACGAAGTCAGCACAGGCCCCGTGTGGATCATTGCCTTATTAATGGCTCCGTCAGGTGCAATGAGCAATGGCTGCATTGTCATCTCCAGCCCCTGGGCACAGATGAATGGCTGTTTCAGGGCGGGAAGGGCTCCCTCGTATGCTGGGCTGAGCACTAATCCCTCACTCTTCCATTGTTGGATGCACTGTCACCCAGGACCTCAGCAACACCATACATCGCATTCCCACACCTCCGACATACGCCGCCGCGCACGCGCGCAAACACAAAAGCCGCAGCGCTGACTGATGGGAAAATATGCGTGGCTCATCGAGCAAAGCCCATATTACCTGAGCCACCACTCAGGAGTAGCACTTCAGGAATGTTGATGAACTTTTATTTTACACTTCACTAATCCGGCAGAACCGCATTGATCTCCGTCTGGTGTGATTACACGGGCGAATCTGTCTGAGCCCCTGAATTAAGCGAGGAACGACGTGCGAGCGCAAATGAACCTCCTCTCCTGTGCGGCTCTATTGTTCGGCAGCACAGAAATAATGGAGAAACCGCTCCAAAATAGCTCGGAAGCCTCATCCGGAAGCTGCTGCATTTCACATTCCAAACACCTGAATAATCCCTTCCCTCTGCATGCAGCGGGGCTAGGCATTGCAATCCTTTCAGTGTCGATGTGACGTTCAATTTAAGCCTTATTCTTCATGCAGACCACAGAGATGCTATTCTAGTTGCAGAACCCGGCTCTCTGTCACCACTGCAGATAATGGTGAGTAGATGAACAGAGAGCTGGAGGAGGAGGACCCCTATGCCCACTCACAGCCCTTAGCCCCACTCTGACATGAGAAATGGTGCCCAGGCCTGACAGCATCTCAGAGACATATTGTAGTTTATTTTGTCGCCCGGGCATGCCATCTGTGCCATTCCAATAGAGGGTGTGTGTTCAGGCGGCTGCAAGGGAGAGGGCGCGAGGCTCTGGGTCCCTCAGTAGCTCTGCAGCCGCGGCAGGTCATTAGTCAAATTGCCTAATGAGAGAGAATACAAATGGCCCCCTACCCTGACAGGAGGAATTTTGGAGGTGTCAGAGCTCCTGACCCGTGCTATGAGAACAGATGATAGTGAGTTGCTATTTTCAGATTCTTTTAATGACTATGGCTCTGTGAAACTCATTCTTTTTCTTTTATCTTTCCCCTACTTTTTTTAAAACCGCAAGACAGATGAGTAAAAAAAGGCAAAAAGAAAAAAAAAAGATTTGCAAAAGCGGAAGTGTAAATTTTGAATAATTTAAATTTTTACTGGGAAGTCGATTAACATTCTAAAATGCACAAAACACTGATACTGAAACAGATTATGTGTCGAATCTATTTTTATTTGTCTCCTCTGGATGTGTGCGGCTTATTTCCTCAGCCTCGCTGCAGTGGGAGTGGAGCATTCTGTTGCAACCTTCCTGACAGCAGCTGGCTTTATGTTAAAATATTCACTTTATTTTATGTGAATTTGCAGAAAAAAAAAAAAAAAAAAAAAAAAGTAAGCAAGTTGGAAAAGGTTTTGCGAATGCGGATGGCGGAGTGAAGGAATCTGTTTGTGGTTACAAACCTCTGGATGAGACGGCTGGATGTTTCTGATTTATGAAGAAACAAAGGAAGTGGAAACATGAGGAATTGTGCAAAGAAGCTACATAATTTTAAATAAGCTTTATTCTTTGTCCAGTTCACAGAAAGTGTTGAAATTGCACGACAGCGGTATTTTATGATCCACGCTTAACGTGGACATACAGTGAAAGAATTGAATCTATGTTTCTGTAACGACAGATGCAAAATAAATAAAATAAATAAATAAATAAAATCTAGGTTAAATGACTCACTCATGTTTACATCTGTTACAAGCACTGCTAAAAATCCAATGGCAAGATTCAGCCAAAAGTCAGCCCCAGCTGTGTGCTGGACGGCTCTCATGCCAAATTGCTTGGAAACAACATTTATCCCCCTTTAACTTCATCACTTTTTCTCCCCCCACTTTACGACCAAAATCTCCAGTATATTTTATTCAGAGTTTATTTATTTGAAGTAGGAGAAAAGCGACACATGGCTTTACGTAAATAAAGTATGGCACGCTTTTGGAATTTACTTTGAAATCCTTAAATAAAAAAAAATCCAAATCCTTTCACGAATCACCTCATTTAATGCCGCTGAATCCACTAAAGCATAATTTGATCTCAGTGTAACTGCAGATGTTCTGAGACGTTTTGACAGCATCATGAAGACCAACACAGCGGACGGGTCAGGATGCAGCTTGTTGACAAGTGTAAAACACAGATGGGTTATATCTCTGTTTTAAGCACACACACACATATTATATATATATATATATATATATATATATATATATATATATATATATATATATATATATATATATATATATATATATATATATCTCATTTGAAAATGGAAACAGCACAGTACTATGGCAAACCTATGAAGATACTGCTGCCTTCTGAAACTGACAACCCAGTTGAGCAGAGGATTAATACTGGAGGAGAGTCATGGCAAATCTGAAGGAGCTGAACACCATCAGCCTGATTTTTACAAAAGGAAACATTAAAACAAAGCCATAAAGAAACAACAAACGGAAATGCTAAAAAAAAAAAAAAAAAACTTCATCCCAATAGTGAAAAAATGATGGCAGCATCATGCTGAGGGACTGCTTTTCTTTAGCAGATACAAGGGAACCGGTCAGAGTTAGTTGGGAAGTCGGATAGAGCTAAATAAAGCGACGGTTTTGGTGCTACGGTTTCGGTTTCTGGCAGGACAACAACCTGAAACACGACTTGAAGAGCCGTTCCCAGATTCAGTCTGATTGAGAATTGTAAAAAAAAAAAAGTGTTTTATTGTTATCGCAGTACAACAACAATCATGATAAAATTGCGATTTTAAAGTCATGAATAAAATTTTATTGATGTCAGCAAAACCTGAAGAGAGCCAACACAGTTATATAATTAATACTTTTGAGGTTTGAATGAGTTTAGGTTTCATAAGAGAGCGAATAAAAACAGATGCATATGAAAATATGACTGAAGGTAATTATAAGCAGTTTGAAGTAGCCTATTTGATGATGGGTGCATTCATTTTTGGATCAGTATTTGAGTTATTTTATTTTTATCATCTGTTTTATCATAGTAAATTCTACACAACATGGAGGTAAAACTTTAAGTCAGTTGTTCCAACCTCTATAGTAAACTTACTGATGGAGACATACCTAAAGACTTTTAGCTCTTTAGTAAAGGTACAGTGAGGCTGAAAACAAATACATGCCAGACTTTTCAGGTTTCATTTGCAAAGAAAAATTTTGAATGTATTATTTTCCTTCCGCTTAGCACATTGAGGTTTGTGGTTGTAACATGTGAAAATTCATAAGGGACATGTGTAGCTTTAGAACCTATTTCTGTCACTGGAAACACTAACCTCTCAGAAGTGACAGGAGAGCCATGTCTGCTAGCCTGCAACTGGGAGCATTGCTGAAAAGAAACAGTTGACGATCAGACTTTAATCAGCAGCACGGAGTATTTTAAGACACTGCCATGCCACTGGCGTTGATCCCCAGCTGTGGCTGCTGGTAAATGTGCAGCAGAATGTGTGCATAAATGGCGTCCGCCTCTCTGGACAAGTGTAAAAGCTGGCAGAGGACTGGCAGTAAATTGCATGTGCCGGATGGGACGCAGCAGAAGGCACAATTACACAAATCCCCTCTTAATTAGCGGTTCTGTGGGCAAACTAACCCGTAATGATGGGAGGGATGTGGCGAGCCCCAAGAAATCCTAACAAGAAACACTCAGCGGCTCGGGTGACTGGGTCATATGGTTTCAACTCCCCTGAAGAAGTGACTGACGTGTGATCTGTTTTGATCAGCGGAGCTGCAGGAGACGGCTCCCGTGCAGCCCTCGCTCTTCGCGAATGCGAGCCCTCGCAGAGAGACCTGCCCTCTGGACTGTGGGTAAAGCAGCGGGCCCCGCGTGGTTGTGGGTGGCGTTATTAAGTTCTCCGTGCTCACAGTACCGGGCAATGTAATGTGGCATCTCACATGGTGAGTAATGAACTGCGCCAGAGCAGAAGCAGGAGGGATGACAGCCAAAGAGGCCTCCTTGGCAGCCACTAACCTGGGCATCCACCAATTTATCATCCCCCAGAACCAATTCACCAATGCTGCACTGCCATTTGTCATTAATTATGCTAATAAGGATACCATTACTCTCATGACGAAAAAGGAGACCGTTTCTGGTGTAATGCATTTGCCGTTGGATACTTGTTCGCTTGTTAGCTTTACTGTCAGAATGAGGGGACTTTAAAAAAGAGATATCTCCCATTATTCAAATTAAACTGTTATGCTTTGCACTTTAAAAATGCATGCGGCATTACAGAAGGAGTGGAGACTTCTGCTGCGGCTGCTTTATAATTATGCAGCATTCGGTGCACCACAGCATAAAAATGGCCTCATCTTTGTGAAAACACTGGTGTGTTTGAACTTTTCAAAGCAGACTTTATGGTTCTAAGCAAAGCAGTCTAAGCAGAACTATTTAATATGGCTTCTGGGAGCCCCAGATGCCCTTTTCCAAAACGACTTCATTCCCAGAATCTCATTGTGCTTTCTAAATCACACCACACTTTGTATTAGAAGACCATTAATTACAAACTTAACAAGTCAGCAGAGCCATTAAAAGATCTTTAAGGCATATTTGACCATAAATCTCCTTAAACTATATTTAATGACTGGATTTTTTGTGAAATATTTTTTATCAAGTTCTAATTAGATGTGTGATAACAAACCCTGCTGTACATGGGGGCAAATGAGAGAGCCGTGACAGGCCCATCCATTGAGGCCGTCCACGTCTGGACACCGAAACTAATGGAGCACCGCTTCTATCTCAGGGACGGATAGAAAGCAATGAGGGATGAGACTCCACAGTCCAGTCTGGCCGAATGCAAAGTCATTTAAAGTCCCTTATTTGACTGTAATAAAGGTCCAGAAATGCCTCGGGGCTTCAAGGCTCCAGTCAAAAAATCCATTAGGATTTACACAGGATTGATCCTCAAAAACTTAATGGCGCCATCACGTTGGGATTGATCGCATTTGGCAGCCGGACCTGGATAGACCGGCCTGACATATGAAATGAATAAAAGTCATTATTTTAAGCTGTATTTCAGTGCAATTGACTCTCATCACATTTTATTGGATTTCTTTTTTTTTTCTTTGGTTTTTGAATATGCAACAATAATATCTGCAGCCATTAGAAAAACTGTGGGAAAAGGAAAGCTCGTGGCCAGTGAACCAACTCCATTTCCTGTCCCAATAAAATTGTGACAAAGTCTCTATGCTGTCATGTGTTAAAGTCTTATTTCTCACAGCATATCAGCCTTATAACGCCTGCTTATAAACTTTCAAACTGTTTGAAGAGCTCCTATGGACTCTTTCTTTTGCTGCGTTTGAAAATCTTCCCATGTCCGAGTGTAAAAGTGCTGCAATGCTTGTTTGAATTATACAAATTAACCTCAAAATTATTCACACCCCCGTTAAATGTAGGGTGCAGTTTTTGAGTTTCACCAATGTATTTTGTTCCCACTGGAAGAAATATTAATGCTTTGGAGCGGTCGAGTCAGAATAAATATTTTTGATAGACAATCTGTGGAGAGAGTGAAAGATTAAGGTGATGGCAAGGAGGCATTCTGACGTCAAAGACTTGGAGTTCATCATCAGATAAACACAATACCACTGGAAACGTAAAAAAGAAACAAAAAAACAAGTCACCAATTAAAATAAGTGTTGTATGTAATCAACTATTACTCTATTGACTATTTGTAAAGGAATAATATAACAGAACTTATTTTTCTTTTCTAATCTGACACCCCTATGGTTGACGCGGACTTGCAATTCCCAAAAGTCATTGCAAATTTGACACAAATCTTAACAGTTTCTGTATTTGCTTTTTTTTTTTTTTCCTGACCAATCACTGCAACTCAGCTGAATTTTGACCAATGCCCCTTCTAATTTCACTTCCTGTTTCTCGACTTATCTAGAAAGCTGGAAAGACAAAAGCATGTGTGATGCTAACGGGCAACATTTGCGTGTTTTTGTTCTTTCTTTTCATCATTTTGAGTCTATTTTGCAGAATTTGCTTATACTGAGGTTACACTTCCTGTTAACTTGAATGACCAAAATGGAATTATTCATAATTTCATTTATACTAAGGGTGCCACTTCAAGAAGGTACTTGAAAATGTTATTTGCACTTTAAATATTAAATATGATAAAATCTGTTTTTGGCAAGGTGATTTGAAGCAATTTCAACTTTTTTGGGAGATCCCCCAGAGGCAAAAATAAACCCACTGCTTACATGCTGAGCAGTATCTAACCTTAAATCACTGAAGCTAATCTGCTATGTCATGATGAAAAGAAGCACAAAAAGCTGATTTAAACACACATTTATTAGCTACAGCTTTATTAGAATTAAATTCTGCACTGCTGTATATCATTTCATTTTTTTAGGAGGTTGTTTTAGTACGTGTGCGTGAATGCATTACGTGTAAATACCGTTCTCTCCCTTGCAACACTCTGCCCCTAGTTTCCCTTTCGCTGACCAGGAAAATTAAGAAGCAAAACGCGGGTTTTAAGAGCATTCCTTTCATGTCTTGATGCAAGCGTTGGCATCGCTTCAAACATCAAGATCGGTTTCATAGAAATCCCTTTCCATCTAAAGTAAAAAGCGTGGCAGTAAATCTGCCCGAGCCTCCCCCGTAACACTTCCATAAATGATTCATTCAGCTCAGTTTAGCTGATGCAAAACAGAATGTTAGCGAGTCGTGGACAGAGCTGGAGCTGCAAAAAAAACAAAAAAAAAAAAAAGGGGGGAGCCGGAACAAACTGCTCAGTAATTTCATCAATCGCTCACATATAAAACTGGGAGAAAGGAGTGAGAAGAGCGTGGTATACACTGATAATAACTTTTATGTCACCATTCAGGGGTCATGTTTTTTAATCTTTCAGCCTAAAGAATTGTGTTAGTCTAAAATATAACCCGAGCCGCGCAGAAGCAGTTGAGATTCATCATGGTTGGAGATAAGAGCCGCCTGATCTCCTCCCTCTGCACAGACTTGCCTAGAACTACACGGGGGAGATAAGATGGAACTTTTGTTTGAAACCTGATGAGAAGCCTCTTAATGAAAGTGCTGCGCCAAAAATAATCTTTTTTCTTCATGTTAGTCAATCAAGAAATCGTGTAGTTAGGGGTGGGGTGGTGGGGGGAGAAGAGGGAAAAAAAAACAGAGGAGAAAGAAAGTAATTTTGCATAATCAGTGAGCACCATCTGGAACAATTAACCAAATTCCACAGAACTCAGAGGATCAGTCATATTGGCTTATTAAAGATCCAGAATTATACAAGTAATAAATCCTTGGAAAAACGAAGCGTACCCCTGCCTGTCACGACTATTTTAACTTCAAATACAGTGGAATACTTGATAAGGCTGAAAAGAGGAGATTAATATATGCAAATTATGTGGAGCATTTAAAAGCCCCCCAACAACTGTCTCTGGTTTTTTTTTTTCCTGTCTCTTATTACAGGGCTTTATGTTTTATTCATACACCAACTCACCTGTCATTTCATAAGCTATAATATTATGAGGGTATTATTAAACAGTATAAAGTGGAGCTTTAATTGGAAAGCTCCATTGCATTTTCCAATTATTTGGAGCAAATTAAAAGCAGATGCACATAGTTTAATAAGAATTCTAATATTGTTTCCTGAAAATCAAAAATCACTGTCATCCTGCCAAGATATTTTGCAAACCAGAGTTAATTTTGAGCCTCCATATTTATTTTTTTTCCCCCCCTCTGAAGGATGGTCTGTCTAGTGTCTGTTAATTGAAGTTCCTCTAATGGATAGGGAAATAATTGCTCTCCATATTATGTTAGATCAGGGCCAATGTCAGTGTTTATTTTTGATTAACGCTATAGATATGCAAATGTATTACTTTATATTAGATTTACCTTTTCATCAGGTGGACGACTGCCGAATGCTATACGTCGCTGAGCTGGTAATAAAGGCAGCCTGCAATCCAACATGCGCAAAGAAAGTTTAATATGGGAGTTTTCAACTAATGCATTTGCATTGTTTTTTTAACTCAGACAGATTTTTTTTTTTTTTTTTAATGCACAAACAATCTCTTTCAAAATATCAAGATTTACTGTCAAAGCATGAATAATAGACCTAATTGGCTGAGGGAGTTGGCATGGATCAAAGCAATGCCGGTGAAGGAAAGCAAAAAGGTTGAGAGAGGAGGGGCGGGGGAAAGGGGGAGGCTGAGTGCTGCTATGAACACTTGATAACTTTTCAAATGAGCCTGAACTGTCAAGTGATGGAGGGCTTCAAAATAAATGTGAATTAGTTTTTTAATATTCGGGTAATAAATGTCAAAGCTTCTGCACATCACATGTGAACATGATGTGACTGCAGATGACAGATTTCCCAGACACGTTACCTCTCCTCTCAACTCGTCTTTTCTTTCTTTCTTTTTTTAACCCTTTCTTTTTGTGTGCGTGTGTGTGTGTTGGTTTTTTTTTTTTTTTTTTTGTTTTGTTGGGAAGTGACGGAGGGTTTAATCAAGAAAGCAGGCAATTCATCAATCCTAAAGAAGGCGCCTGTACAACCCTGACAGAGCGCACATGGTTTTAGACCAACTCAAACCTGGCCAGCTGTCAGCCCCCACACACACACACACACACACACATGCACACACACACATCTGAACATATACAGACACTAACACACACACACACACATGCACACACACCAGCTCTATTGGGCTAACAATTATCACAAACAGGCTGTCGGCTACGACCTCACACTTGGTCTGCAGGCTATCATGTTGTTAAAGAAGGGAAGTTGTGTTCTTTCACATTCGCAGTGATGCTGATGAGAGCAGTCTGAAAAAAAACAACAACAAAAAAACAACAAAAAGAAAAGCAAGAAATGTTCTTATTGTGGTGCTTATTGTATTTTATTTAAACTGCTCCTTTCACAAGTGGGAGAAGGCAGGAGTGTGTGCACCTGCAGAGGACAGGTTCTCTGCAGATAAATGATAAGTGCTGGCAGCGCATTGTGGAGTATGTGCATGCTCCTCATTGTCACTCAAACCCTGCCCCAGTGGATGGATCCCACACCAAATGCCACAAAATGTTCAGGAGTGTGATAATGTACTGTGTGTCAGGGCTTAACTCGCAAAACTGAATGATGTCATGTAGAAACTCTTTTCTTTCATTTAGAAAGAAACGGTGCTTTTTCTCTTTTTTCAGGTTAAATTTGGAATAAATCCTGAATAAAAGTTGTGTTATGTGACATATATTTGATTGCGGTAGCTGCTTAAAAACAGACTTGTGTTAATCAGGATGGGTGCAGCATTGCTATTGCAAGCGTGCGCCTCTGCTGGAGCAGCAGGAGGCATCCTCACCACATGGTGTCTCTCTCCAGCTAGATAAAAAAAAAAAAAAAAAAAAAAAAACCCGCCTGCCACATTCCCCCGCCACAGCTCACACACACTTAAAGCCTCCAGTGTCTCAGCCCACTCTGGTTTTGTGGCGCTGATGCTGTCAGAGCAAAGCGCTGTTTTCTACCAAATTTTTTTTTTTTTTTTTTGTTTGAGTTTTAGTCGTGGGGCATATTGCAGTTGTTAGGATTGGAATTTCTCCCCCGACGAAGACAAAAGAAGCATCCAGTGCACAAGAGGTACATGTGCAAGTTTGGTATGTGACGGATCGTCTTTGACGGCTGTTAATACCGAGCTCCTCTGGGAAGTCACGTTCGCAGAGATAAGCAAAGCTCTGTACAGTGTCCATCTCTGAGAAACTCCAATATGGAGAGGGTTTACTTTAAATGTCTCAAAACAGTCTTTTTTTTTTTTTTTTTTCTTTTTTTTTAATATCCTGGAAAACTTTTTTTTAAAACATTTTTAAAAAATTTACTTTTGGTAAATTTTCTGCTTAATGAACCCCCACTGGTGACAGGCCAGTTGTGAAGTTTTAAAAATTGATCTTTTCGTGCATGTACCAATTGAAGAACAGTGAAGGTTTGCCATTTTCAGCATCAGTGAAAATGTTTGAAACACAATTCAGAGGAAGCACAGACATAAAGTCGTCGTTTTAGAGACAACCGTGCTTTCTATGGCATATCAAAACACGTATGTGCGGTTCAATCAGGCAATGAGAGTATTTCAGCAGATTACAGGAAGACTGAACATTTGAGCTTCCAACCTCTGTCTGTCAGAAAACTGGCTGGATTTGGAAATGTTGGGAGGCTTTTGGGAATCCCAGAGTTAAGGATCTTCATTCTGTAGGAGTCTGCTGTTGATTAGTGTTGATCACTAACGTAAACTGAAGGATAGTTTAACATGTCAACCCCAATATTATGCCATAGTTTACAAATAACTTTGCAGACTGCTCTCTCACACACCCAGAGTGAGATCACCTCCATTCACAAACAAAAGAATGATGTTCTTCTAATATGGCTGCACAAGAGAAATCAGAATCAGCTGAAAACGTTTTCAGCCGTACAAACACCGGAGACCAGAAACCTGCTACAAAAATCTGATTTCTGCTTTCCTCAATTTGCCCTTTTCCCCCTCAAAGGTCACGCCTGAAACATTTTGCGCAATTAACTTATTTGAAAACATAAAAGAAATCAAACATCAAAATGTACCTGCATCAGTCTGTCATCTTTTACCTGACATAGTGTAGATGCCACTGTTCTCCTGCTGATACTGTGGCCTGCTGATGGCGATCCTGCTGGAAGGGGAAAAAAACAAATAAAGTGAATAAAAATATACCAAAAAGCAGCTTATAATGTCAAAAAAAGATGGAAAGAAACAGTGCTTGTCAAACGGCTTATTTCAAGAGATGTATCTCGGACATTTTTAAAGAAATGTACTCAAAAATCGAATTCCCCTCTGAACACACGTGGCTTCTGAACTGTCTAAAAGCAAAAAAAAAAAAAAAAAAAAAAAAAGAGCATTGAATTAAAGTGAATTCAGAGTGGAGAAACATGGTAGAAGTTCAACAGTGCCTCGGCTGCCCAGGGGCTTGAACAGACCTTTGGAGTGGGATCTTGTTAATTCTGAGGAACTGAGAGATTCCATTATTCAAAGAGAAGACACGTTTTTTTTGTTCTTCTTCTTCTTCTTTTGCTCTTCTTTTTCGTGGCCTTGTATTACAGAAAACAGCACAGAATGCACTTTGTGGGTAGTTGAAGTTAACAAACCATATAAGATTGAAATCCTCATCAATCAAGCTATCATGAATTACACCCTGTGACTCACCCCCACGGATCGATAAATCCGCAGCAAGCAGAGAGGGAAAAAAAAATCACAGCTTTGAGAGAGAGCTGCTTAACATGACATGCTTTGGAGGTTAAACTATTTCCAGGATGGGTTCACAGAACTCATGAAATTATAATGTGGAGAAGTTGGGAATTGCATTTAAAAGCCGGATCGAACAGATTTGCAAGTTGCTGTTAAAGAAGGAAGGGTGGCATGTAAAACTAAAACATTCACTAAATTTCAGTCGACGGCCAGATCTGCATATTCTGCGGGCGCCACACCTTGAGTTGTGACTTTCTGAGCTTTATCTCTCCGGACGAGATAAATAAACGCAATAATTTCCATCAACAGCAATAAAACAAGGATTGTGACAGGCCATGGTATTTATGAGATGAAGCCTGCAACTCAGATTTATTTGCAGTGAAAGGGTCGACTTTTCTGCACCTCATTTACATCAGCATTTGGCCATGTTAAATCCGGGCCAATGGTGAATTTTTAAAAGGTTGGCATCAATCTTGTGGGGAACAACTGCCACATTCAGCGCAGACTTCTTTTACCTCGCAAAGGTTGATCCCATTGCTGGAGAACGAAAAAAAAAGAGGTACACATCTTTCAAAGCACAAAGACATCACATGAGCAGATAAACTAGAGCCAGATGGTTGAAATGTCTTTTAGGGCTTGTGCTGCACGTTGTTATTGTCATACAAATACTCAGAATAAACAAAGCAGCAAAGAAAATGGCTTTAAGACTGTTAGAAATGGAAACACACAAGAGTGGTGAGCTCATGAAATGCTTTCTTACACTGATAAAACCATTTGTAAGATTTTTTTTGTAAGATTAAAATTTACCCAAGTAAATATGATGCGCAACCAAATTTATATTTAATATAATATTTCTGAGGAGAAATTATGCAAGTTTTATGTTAAATGGACATTTTTGATGTACAGTGGTCCTTTTGTATATTAAAAATAGAAGAGGTCCAAGTCACCTCGAAATAACTAATATTGATTAACACTTGAGATCCCCTCTGAAAACGTTGGAACCTCTGGACTTTATAAAGCACTATACAAATCTAGGCCATTTACAATTTATTATTTAAAACCGATCCAACCAAGCATGTAAAGCATTGCTTATTGGCATCAAGTGCCCAAGACTTCAAGAGTAATTAAACCCCAAATAAACTTTTTTGAAGAAAAGCTGTAGAAATTGAGCCGATAATTTTCTTGTAAACGTTTTCAATTAAGTAATATCACTTAGAACTGACTTATTATTGCCCTCTTTGGGTTTAAGGGTGGCTACTGTTAGTTATGACAATGTTTAATTTCCATTTGGGGTACCGTATTTTCCAGACTATAAGCCGCACCGGGCTATAAGCCGCTGGTATCTACGCTGCTCTCAGTGTTGTAGCAGAAAATGAATCTATTAAAGTCGCAGTCCTCCGTCTCCAACGCCAAATCATGAATTCGTTCACGCCAAGCGGATATCGATCTGCACTGCCTGATCGATAGCCTTCAGCTTAAAAGCTGCATCATTTGAAGTTCCTCGTGTGGTTTCCATGATGAGTGGGTATGAATTTGAAAACATTTCTCCGTCGTGCCTGTTCGCATGTGAATCAGCACTTTCTTCTTTGATTTCCAATGATTCACTTCCTGCTAAAGCGCCCCCTGGTGGTTGAAGAAAAATCCACAGAAAAGCTGCACCATGCTACAAGCCGCATGGTTCAAAACGTGGGGACATAAGTAGCTGCTTATAGTCCGAAAAATATGGCAAATAAAGTATTTGTGAATAAAATTGAATTGGATATTAAAACCCAATATAAACATAACAGCCTTACTGTTTGCTGGGAACAATGAATGACAAGCTTAACTTCAGTTAAATGCTAATCAAAATAGTTTTAGGTTTAAACCAATATGCTTCATCAGATGTTAAATAATACCAATATTTAACTAATATAATATTTAAAAGACTCCATAGTTTTGTTTTAGAGTGTAAAGGCAGCCTCCTGGGCTGGTTTCCCATCTGTCTACAACATCCCCCCCCCCAAAAAAAAACAGACAAAAAAAAAGCAAGTCTCAATCCAAATTGCTGATTTCTAAATACAATTTTAGGTGCATTGGAGAGGGTAGCATATGGCAAATCAATTAGACAACTAATTCTTAAAACAAAAACATGGCAAGAGCATTTGCTAATCAACAGCAGTGTTTGGGCCCACATTATGTCGGCCACTGGAGTTTTGAAAACAATTAATCCTCATTCCAGGCAAGGAGAGCCATATTGACACATACTCCTAATTTGAATATTCAATTACAGCGGAGTTCCTCATCAAATTATGGCAAAACTGGGAACAAGGCCTGAAATATTCACGCAATTACAGCGTGGATCAAAAGTGTTGTGTTCCCATGAAATCTGCCCAGGTTAAAATCAAATTAGCGCAGCAAAAGCAAAACTGCAACACAAAGGATCACTTTGAAGACACAAACTCTAATTTATACAGATTTGCCTCGTATCAAATTCATCTTTGTTTAGCGCAGGATAAAGAAAGGACTTTTATTTTTATAAAGATAAAACAATGAGGCAAAGAGAAAGTGTGAGGGGAGACCATGGGGACCGGCAGGCAGCAGTCAGACGGGAGGTAAGAATGGGAGTAATTTCCCCGAGTGTGAGGAGCCAGAGCTGCATTACAGAGAGCTGGAAGCTCTTGTTTTGACACAGATCTAGCCTCTCCTGTGACAACATCTCCACACCTTCCCCAGAGTGCCGGCACTGTTGCTTTGTGGGAGCTGCTTTCTCACCCATCATTATCCTCCTTTAAGCTCAGTGTCAGCTGCCGAAGACGGGATCCCTCTGAATTTCAGAGGCCCCCCCCCCGTGCGATCTCACCTGATCGTTCAATCATTTCTGGCATCGTCGCGCATCCCTTTGTTTGATCTCTGCTTCTTCTCGCAACTTTCTTGAGCACAAAGTAATGAGCGAGATTGAGATGGAAAGGATTGTTCCTCGGCACTTCAGACAGAAGATCTGTCTTGTGACAGTCAGTCACAGTGTCTCTGTCTCTCTCTCTTTCTCTTGCTCTCTTTCTCTTCCGCTGGCAAGTCTTGGTTAACCAGCATGCAATGAAAGCTGATACAATACTCCAGCAGAGCTCCGCCAACGTGTGGAGCGTGACAGGTAGAAGACTGCAATTCTAAAAGTATTGATATGAATGCCAATTCTGACACTGATGACACTCTATATACTTTACCTGAAAAAGCCAGCTACGCAAAGAGAGAGAGAGAGGGAGAAAAAAGAAACGGGGGAAAAAAAAAAACTGGCCTTGACATTTTTATCACCGTACAGTTTGATTTAAAAAGTGGCCGTGTGTACAATAGCCTATTATTCTAAGAGAAATGTCAAAAACCTTGATTCTGAGTGAAGTGAAAGAAATTGCAATATTAGGACAAGGCTAATTTATGCCAGCAGTCAGTGTAGAGGTCAGATATCAGCCTCAGCAATGACAGTTTTATCAGGAGAACAAATGGCAGCGCTGGTCAGGAGGAGGAAGGAGGGAAGATACTTTACAGGATACATTAAAACGCTGACCGGATGGCGCGACGTCTTTACATTATAGAGTCGGGGAGTGGCTGATACGGCCTGTCTTGACAGAGAACAAGCCAAAGTGGTTGACATCTAGCTGTGGCCATGAATCAAAACAAAACGCCATCACTGCTTAAAATGCCGTGTACCGACTTGATAAAGAGACTTTTAACACAAGGTCTAAACACAGCTTCACAGGCCTCTGGCCTCTAGCCGGGAACACATCAGCGGTAAGGTGGCGGCTTGTGTGAAATGTCACTATTTTAGTCTTCGGTTCCTATGTTAACAGGTCAGAGCGTGGGACACAAGGTGGATCACTGCAACTGAGTAATGTGCTGGGGAAAAAAAAAAAAAAAAGAAACATTTCATAACTTTTGGTGATCATATTTTTCATTAACACATTATAATGAAACTCTAAAATACATCAAAATATTTCTTCTAATTTCACCATCTGCATGCTGATATAAACAAGCTTTGTTTTCAAGTGAAAGTGCTACAGCATAAGCTTAGACTGTAACTGTTTTTGTATCTTGGCCAAATAAATGTAGTTTTTATGTGGTTAAAAGAAAAATCACTATTTGATTGCAACTGGTCAACCGTCTTTGTGGCAGCAGAAAACAAAAAGGCTAAAGATGTAAAGCAGAATATAATGCTTTGACTACAATAGGAGTTTAGACTCAGTTTGATATAACTTTTCTATTTTATCCATAAAATTGCTTTGGATGATTCAACAAATCAATGTAAGAAGACAGTCAGTCTTTTGGGATATGTGTCTCCAGCTTTGCACATCTGGAAGCCATTATTTTTGTCTGTTTTTGTTGTGGAAACCAGCTTAATTTCAATCACTCAAGCTATGTTTTCATTGATTTTTATTTTTTTTTTTGCAAACCAACAAAAAAAAGAGAGAAAACGCAAATTAGGTGTGTGCTTAGGAGCGAATGAACCAGGCTACGAAAAGCGTAATTTTGTCAAATGTTGACATTGTGTATGGCTCTAACAAACAAGATATAGATGTTGCTAGAATGAACCACATATCTCAGACAAAATGGAGAGTCCTCCCACCCAACATAGAGGATCGGACTTAAAACGTTTATGCTTCTACTAAGCGACAGAGCCACCAGTGGATCGGAGCGTTCACTTGGTTGGAACTTATTGAAGTAAATGTGTGTCAGTCTCCACTTTTATGCATTACTTCTTTTTCCAAAACCTCAAAACCACCTTAAACATAAAAACCTTTTCACAAAATTGAGGAAGTTATTTTGAATTTTGAAGTCTCCATCAACCTTTTCTAAAGTGATGCTTCAAATTTCCCTTAAAAAAAAAAAAAAAAAAAAAAAAAAAAAAAACGATGGATGGAGATCGTCTCTGCCTCTTCACAACATGAAACTGCCACCACCATGTATCCCCCTGGATATTGTCTGTTTAGGGTTTTATGAACAATGTTTGTCTTCCAAACATTGTACAGACATTTTGGTCTCCTCTTAAAGAAGACGGTGACCAGAGCGCCTTCTTCTATGCATTTTCTGTGTCGCCTATGCCTTGAAACAAAACAAACGGCAGCTTAACATGGAAACATTTCAGATTAACCATAAAAAATAGTAATTAACTATATTCCTCTATTTTATGTCATGAGTTGGATGATTCCAATGCTGCTGACTGAAATTTTAAATCACTAAAAAGACGCAACAGTTCTTCCTCACAGATTGTGGGACATATTTCCCCTTTCAGTTTTCAGGCGCGTCCAAAATAAATCACGATGGCAAGCTGAAATGATGGAAAATTAACACGATTGACGACAAAAATTTTGATCATCTGGTTTCCGCTCTTCTTCCCCTGCAATAGAGAAACAGTTCCAATGAAACACATCTGCCTTGATGAAACAACCTTGGGCATCCCATAATGATGCAACACGATGCAGCTACTCCGCATTGCTGCGGTTCTGGGGGGAGCAAGATTTGTGCTTTATGTTTGTACACAACACTAACAGGCTCCTTCTGCCTGAGGCAACGGGAGATTTGAAGAGGGGGATCAGCGCGCCTTCAAAATTATAAGGGTCATTAAAAATTTACACATTATTGACTGTATTTAAAACATCTTTTCCAGTGACTGTAAAGAGCACTTAAATTTAAGAGCTGCTGCCCTGCTAAGGCCATAAAGTCGCTGAAGAAAGCCTGAAGAAGGCTCGGAGTGGAGACTTTTCCTCCAGTGAGTATGTATAAAGGCACAGCTGAGTTGAGGGAATGGTGAGAGATGAGGAACTGCTTATAAACTGCTGTGTCAAGATATCTAATCTGTGACTTTAAAGAAGGAGCATAACTATTTATGGTTGTGTGTATGGCTGTCGGAAGTGTATGTAACTACACAGAAATAAATAGTCAAAAAGGGTGCCACGGTTCGAGTCGCCCACAGTCCCGTCCTTATGTGTCAGTGTTTTACGGATGGAAAAACTTTCAAAAGAAGACTCCCTGTCTGTGAAATGAATTTTAATGTTAATACAAAAACGGCAGCCTGTGATCTCAGCAGGCATCAGGAGGTGGAGGGAGGGGTGGGAGTGAGTCGCTTCGAGGTGCAATTTATTCCAACCTCTGAGCCTCACCAACTTGAAAGTGGGCTTCAAAAGAGCTTAGGATTACCAGGAAGAAGTCGTGAAGGGGGCGTGTTGGCCTGAGCTTCGACACATCAAAGATTATTGATCATCCGACTCCCAAATTGCGGCGGATTCGCCGAAAAAGCTTCGGTTTCCCGCTTTAAAACGGTCCGTTTATTGTTCTTATCCCACAGCAGAGACCAAACGCGAGCAACAGCTCTGTTTCGAGTTTGCCTCCTGGTCTCTGGCGCGGCGCTGCTTTTTAAGCGGCTTCAGCGCAGGATGGCGGCGCACTTCGCTTCCAGCTTGGCAAACGCCTCAGCCGGCCCGTGCCAAAGCTCCGCTCTCACCAAAACGGCACACCATGGCGTAAAGGAGTCTATAAATTGTTTATTTACAATTTGCTGTGGAAATCCCCTGCTCTTGACTGGGATAAATAATTCAGCTGTTTGATCTGAACACAGTACAAAGGTTCGCTCTGTTCACTCCGAGGCTCGAGGCAGAGGAAGCCACAAGCGCGCACGCTCCACATGGCGGAGATTTTGGGAGCTCTCCTCCCTTTCCTCTGCAGCTGTCACTAACTCCCTGGGCCACGTCTTCCTCCTCTGTGTCTGCACCGTTTCGGAGGAGCGGCCTTTCCTCTGCCTCGTGGGACGACCCCCCCCCCACCCACACAAATAGTAGTAGTTTAGCCCTCATTGAACTCCTGTTGTTGTTTCAGGGGATCCTGTCTAGTTAGAAATGTCTGTCCGGTTCACCCTCGCTTGCTGCCTTGTTGTCCAGACACGACCCTCGGAGGCAGATTGCCCAGTAGTGATCAATTGCTTGTGTCTTCATTGCCGTACACGTGGTAGAGAGAGGTGGAACAAAGGCTCACGAGTACAGAGAGTGTAGAAAAAGAGAAGGATAAGCACAGCAGGAAAGTTGAGCAACAAGTTAGAAAACACGGCATGATGGTACCTTATTGTGCTGTACAGGGCGTCAGTTTTTGGAGCGCTCCTAGTTTGCTGAGATGACCGACTCCGAGGAACGTCTCCCATGCGATACCATATTCCCATGTTGTTTATCTCTCTGTGAAAAACATCAAGATGAGAAGGAGAGAAGCTTGTGTCAAGTTAGTAACCTTAATAATAGAACCCTTAGAATAAAAAAAAAAAAAAAAAAAACTCAGGATATATAAAGCCAAGAAAATTTAGTGACTGATTTCATTCATTTCCAGTGACTATCAGCTCACCCCACACAGGTGTAGTTAACAAGCTGGAACTTGGATTTGGCGGTGATCTGGATGTCACATACAGCTGTCTCGGCAGCCTCACGAGTGCTCATTTTCACACACAGCCTCCTCTTCCTCATGGCAGCTTCCTCTGATGAGTAAAGTCATGTACATGTGAGCGTGTCAGGAAGGAACTAGTGCATATTCACTTCTGTGTCCTCAGAGCTTGGACATATATATATATATATATATATATATATATATATATATATATACAGAGCCTTGCAAAAGTATACAAACCTCTCAACTTTTACACATTTTTTCAGATTCTAACTAACAAACTTTAATGTAATTTATTGGGATTTTATATAACAGGCCAGCACAAAGTGCCTTTGTGTAACTGTGTGCATTTTTGATCTTTAAAGCTTTTAGAAGACGTCTGAAAAGTGAACTGTGCTTTTGTTTCAAACCCCCTCTGAGTCAATACCTCCGAAAATCAACTTTTTCTGCAAAATTTACAGCTGCAAGTCTTTCAGGGTATGTCTCCACCTGCTTTGTTCATCTAGACAATAAAATTATTGCCTATGTTGGGTGTTAAGTGTCTGCGATCGTCAGTTTTAAAGCCACAGATTCTTGATTGTGTTGAAGTCTGGGCTTTGACTGGGCCTTTCTAATACATGAATATGTTTTTGCTCTAAAGCACTCTATTATGCTGTCACATTGTGAGGATGGTGTGTTCGGGATTACATGGTCAAAAAGTTTTATTTTACTCTCTTTTGCTACATGCTATGTTCCCTACAAGGTGTGTCTTTTGGTTTTCTTTTAGCAACATCTTTCCTCCTCCCAGTCTCCCATAAAGGCCAGATTTGTAGAGTGTAGCAACGTTTGTCCCTTCAATAGATGAGCTGTGAGTTACCAAGGGACTGAATGCTTCTTTGGTTAATTCTCTCCTTACCTGGTCTGTCACCAGATAGTCAGCAATGGTTTTGTATATTTAAAGTTGTACCATACTTTATCCAGCTGTTTTGATCCATTCATTGATTAAAATGTGAAGTTCTATATGATGTTCAAAGCTTGGAATATTATTTTATAACATAGAGTGCTGTGAGTCTATTAATGATTTCTAAAAATAAAATAAAAGTATTTATTGCTTAAGGTCTCCATGGGGCAGCTGGATTTTACACACAGCTGAACTCTATTAACTTCTGGTTCTCAGTTATGCACAACTTTGTGTTCATCACATTAAACCCCAACGACACACGTAGAGGTTTGTAGTTTTAACAAGTAAGAAAAAAAAAAATTGAAAATTAATACCTTTGCAAGACTCTGCATATTTATAAAAGTCCTAGTTATGCATAACCCAGGAAAAGTGAATTGTCTTATCTATGTTTCTGGCTGACTTACTATGCTCTGAGGGAATTGACTGGACACTGGAAAGGCACAAAATATGCGTGCATTATTATCATTTTTATCATTTCTCCAGGTAAAATGACGGACGCAAGTGAATTCTCCATCAAGTTTAATGCACGACAGGGATTTAAACTCGATATTCTGGATAGGGATTCATACATAATGCCACATGTATACATTAAACATGGATTCACGCAAAGTAATAAAACATTAAATTACAACACAGCCAAAGAAAACATAATCTCTTTTCCTCATTCTGGCAAAAAAAGGGAAAAAAAAGAGGCATTGCCATGCTTTTCTATATTGCATTTGTGCCTTGCTCATTTATTTCCTCAGCAACACAAGGAAGTGCTGTGTAAATGCAATGATAATAAAAATAATAAACAAGCTGTCCTCACTCCACACACCAAAATATTATTACATTTTCAAGGCATGGATAAGGTGGGAGAGGGTAGAGGGGCGGAAATACGTAGCACTCAAAACCCACTAAAGCATTGGGGAATGCATTTCATTAATATTAGATAACCCCCCATCTACTGGTCCTCTCCCCAAATAAATACATAAATAAATAAGCCCCTCATAAAGAAAAACCCAGCTCCAGCTGAGATAAACAATGACTCATGATTCTCCTCTCTTGTACCTCCGGGGCAAAATGTTTATTTTATTCCCACAGTCTGCCATAAATTAAGCTAACCTGCACCCATAAAACATTTACTATCTCAAGCAAAGTTGCCCCTGAGGACCCCCTGCAAAAGCTGGTCGGAGAGAGTGGAAGAAAAAAAAAAAATCAGGAGAAGGAAGATGCCTGTGGTTAGTATTGACTGCTTACTGTTTATTTACTTTTGTCTAATGTTTCTTGCACAAGTGTGAAGGACTCTGGCAGCGGGTCCTTGATGTCAATCAGCTTCATATCCACAACAACTTCAGGCTCCTAAAACCGAAGAGAGGGCAATAAAAAAAGAAGAAGAAAAAAAAGTGCAGTTATCCAAATTCATTTTTCAAAGTAAGACATGGATTAAGCATTGAGAAGAAAGGTAAATAAGATTACTAATATACTAAAAGCTCCTAGAATCCCTAAAGAGAACGGTTTGCAACATGCCTAATAATTGCGCCGTAGAAACTTATTCTTGGTCTGAGAGGAGCATCTGTGAACTTCCAATCATTTTCAACCTTTCAGGGATAGAAGTTGTGCAATGATGGGAGACAGAGCGGGCTCTCTGATCAACAGAATTGAACTAGTTAAAAATAATCAGGGGGGCTGCGTAGTTGACATTTTCAAGCATGACTCTTCCCTGCCTCCCATTACATTTTCATTTTTTGCCATAATAAATTGCAATAATACACAGCGGCGGCAAGGAGTGGGGCGAGCCAGGCGTGACTTGATGCGTCCAAAATGCCTGGATTACCCTCTCGCAGCTCCTCGACTGTCATTACCATTAGAGGCATTTTTTATTCATAGTTTTTACACTGATGTAAGGAGGAATATGGATGAATGTTATTATAATGCATGAAGCTTCTTTTTTTTTTATTGTTTTCTCCCCTTTTTTTCCAGGAGATTTTTTCCCCCCCATCACAACCTGACAAAAGAAGGCTATCTACCTTCAACCTAGAGTATGATAAATCACAAACTATTTACCTCCCCCTCCAAATAATTCAGGGGCTAATTTTACAGAATCTGTTTTTGTCATAGACAATTACAGTGGGAGTTCCAATGACTGGCAGACAAAATAGCCTTTGTTGATGGTTCTGTCATGTTTTATTTGCGTCAAAGCCTTTAAAACAATGTGGACGGACATTTTAAGATAATACGCAGGAACTAGGGAAAGGCCATTTGCATGCTATATACTAAACTGGGGGCCAAATTGAGCTCAGCCTGCCAAGTTGCCTGGCTTTTTAGAGGACATACAGAAAAAAATATGACTTGATTAAGTCCTAAAATTGAGCTGATGCAAAGTAATAACAAAAAAAAAATTCAGGTTTTGTTTACAATGCTGTCTGCATTATCCACCTGCAAGCCAGGGAAACTTAATTAATAGACAGCCAATAGCATGAGCTGGGGTTGGACAGGCTGGTGGCTCTGGCGCTGTAAGCAGGTGTATTTATGGCCACAGAGCAGCTGACAGCCAAGCAGAAACACATCAACTCTTGACTGCAGGCAAGCGAAGGGTCCAAAAATGACCCGACCGCATTATGTGGAAATGTAATGTAAAGATCATTTTAGACACAGAGGAGTCATGGCTGCTCAAATTGGGAATTCTATATATGGCCTTAACTACACTGAAATTGCTTTTTGCAGTACAGTCCTGCCCCTTTACCCCTCTCCAAAAGAAAGAATATTCACATTTATAAGTTATAGAGTTGTGTTCAAAACAATAGCAGTCCAACTTGATTGAAGTTATATGTCTATATGGCCGCCAACTTGTTGGTGTAGTGGAATAACAGAAAACCAACAGACCAAACAGGCCATGACATGCGTCCTGCTGATTCAGTGTTGCAGAATTGTTAATTGAAAGCAACATGTTGTGGAGCTCGACCAGTGATGTCATCAGGATGAGAGTAGTGTTTGAATATATTGGTTAAAATGCATTCCTGTAAGTGAAATGATGGGTGGTCCCAGATTTGTTTTCAAAAGAAAAGAAAACTTTAGACTGCTCAACTAAAAGAATGTATTTTTTAAAAAAAAGTCAAATGGTTTAAAATGGAAGCCTCTATTTCAAAATACAGAAAAACAGCAAAAATGGCAATAACTCAAGTGATTGTTTAAGATAAGGGCCTGCAACCTGTGGCTTAGGAGATTTTACACTGGCTTTAAATAACTAAGCATTATTAAGAACCTACTAATGTGTTTAAAAGTAGCTTTCCAGCTTTTCAATGGAATTATTGTTTCCAAAACAGAGACATCTAAAGTTACCAGTAATATTTCCATTTCTAATTTTGTTGTTGTGTTTAAAACTATTCCCTTTTTTTTTTTTTTTTTTTTTTTTAAATTTTTTTCCAAAAAAAAAATTTCCAAAAAAAAAAATTTTTTTTTTTTTTTTTTTT
>NW_015113229.1:259713-303339 GCF_001443285.1 Poecilia latipinna | reverse complement strand
AAAATCTAAAATTACCAGTAAATTTTCCTTTTTTAATTTTTTTTTTTTTTTTAAAACTATTCCCTTTTTTTTTTTTTTTTTTTTTATACATAATTTTCCACAAATAAACATTCCACAAAAGAAACTGTGTTAATTTTCTTTTTGTATTTTCTTCATTTTAAACTCTAAACAGAAATAAAATGCTGGTTCCTCAAAAAAAAAAAAAAAAAAAAGTCAACAAATCTCATCTAGTAGCTATTTATGAAAAAAAAGTATCAGTTGTCTTTCACCAAAAGGTCAAGTAATGTTAGCAGCTGTATGTTTTATTCAGCAGGACTTTGAGTTGCCAAGGCAGCAGACCCTTCATCTGGGGCAAGTAAAGGTAGTCAGAGACCTGTAACAAGGGGCTCCTTAGAAACTCCTGAAGACACACGGTACAATTTAATGTGTCACTGATGAAAGCAAAGTTGATCTTTTTTTGGCCAAGGAGCAGCAGGTGGTTCTCTTATAAAACCTCTGAATACTCAATTCAAGTCACAGGATTGTGTGATTGTAGGTGTCATGATACGGGAATATTTGTAATTGTGTAAATAGGTCTATTTATCACAAAGACTGTGTTTTCATACATCAAAATACATGAAAGTGTTGAGTCATCTTAAGGTGAAGAGGAAAAACTTATAGGTTGACATTATGGATTCCCATCCTAATTGCCAAAGTTTTCCTGTTTTTTGGGGGGTTTTTTTACCTCATACAGACTGATCACCAATTTGAGACATTTCTCTTTACATTTGGATTTGGAATGGAATGCGCTATAATCCCAATCCGCTTCCGTGTTTCTAAATAAAACCTGTGATTAGGATTTTAAGTTTTACTCACTTCTTGAAAACACACTCCTATCACTTTGAACACTGATGGTATGTGTATCTTTCAAAAATCATAGTCTGCTGGTAACAATTTTCTCCACAGGGATAGTGTTGATTGAATAAATTGGAATAGTTAAAATGCAGCTCATTGTTATTTCATGAATAAACATAAATAATATCCTCGGGAGGGCATAAAACAGGAAAAAAATATCTCTCTGCAGTAATATTCATTTCAAATATGCATGCAAATCCATTATATGTAAAAACTTCAAAACTGTGCTGCCAGCACGGGGCCCCCTTTTTTTTTTTTTTTTTTAAAGTGGGACTTTCACTGATCAAAGTGCAAAGTGCATTAAGATATTCCACTAGCGGCAAGGTGCGCTAATAACCGCCAGCAAACTGAGAAGCTGTTCTGGATGAGGAAGGAGAGAAGTTTGCATGCTTACAGTTTTCCTGGAGAAGCAAAGGTAGCGAGTGACCTTGGATTTGAATAAGCCGTCCTTCCACAGGTCGGCGTCGGAGCCATCTGTTGTTTGTGTAACCTATGTGGAGAAAACAGGAGGGGAAAAAAAAACAAGGAGAGAGAGAGTGAGAGAGAGGGAGAGAAAAAAACGCATGAAGGAGGTGGGATAAAGTTAATGTATGTATGCCATGGGCGTGCTGCTTTTGCCTTCTTCCTTTGCATACTAGCCTTAATTAACGCTTGCCTACACTTGTGCTCCATCTCATTAGTGCTCTGCGTGGGTAAAGTCTTAGCCTCCAAAAAAGGTGGCTAAAAATACCATCCCTTGGGAGCAGGCTGATTAAAGATGCCCTGACAAGAATCTGCTCTAATAAGGAAACCAAACTTCTATGTGCTTCACTGATGAAGCTGGGATTACATTTGGACCAATTTTTTTTCCCTATATAAAGCAAACCTAGAATAGTCACAATAAGCAAGAAACAGGTAAACTGAAAATACTGTACCTGCAACATCAGTATATGTTTGTAATTTAAAGAAAAACTTTTAAAGAAGAATAAATTATAGTTCATTTAAATCCACTCCTAACCCGCAAAGCAGAACATTCATTTTTGTAAATAAGCAAAAGAGTCACTTTAAGGAAATAGATTGCATCATTCTGACAATATGTGGGCACCATAAGTCAACCTCAAGGTCCTACACTCCATTGCTATGTAAATGTAGGCATGCTTGGGCAAAATAGTGAAAAAAAAAAAAAAAAAAAAGCTGCAGACTGCATCACAGAGACTCTTCAATCGTTCGAGCAAACATGCTTGGCTGAAACGTCATGTTCCATTGGCTATCATGTGAGAATCACCTAAATAACTGCCAGAGTTATTTTCTAAAGGGATCCTTTACAAAGAAGAGTCAATCTAATGAGGTTCATTCAAATGAAGAAGTCATAGATCTCTGCACCCACCCACACACATTACCCCCTTGACAATAATGATGAATGACCCCAGTGGCTATAGGCAGGGGGGAAAACGTGGTGTGGGGAGACTCATCCAAAACCGCTGCTGACTAGATGGGTTGAGAGCGCGGACCGGAGTCGGAAACGGAGACGGATAGAGGGACTGGGGAGAGGAAGAGAACGAGGAGACAACGAGCAGGGGGAGAGGGATCGTTGGGTGTCTCCAACGGCGGAACCACGAAAGGTCCCAGAAGGAGCCCATACATCACCAGCCTCCCTCTTCCTTACAAGACAGCCCGTCTTGGCCACTTTTTCCAGGTCAGTGGCCAGCACATCCTGTCAGCGTAAACAAAGGGCTCGCTTTGTGAAACCCAAAGTCAAGCTGAGGAGTAACGAGGGCACGGTCCTCCGAGGAGGCACCACAGGCTTCACGCCGGCAGCAGGGATGCGACGCAGCTTGAATGCGAAACACCAACCGCTGAGCCACAGCCACAGAAATGTACAGGAAAAAAAAAAAAAAAAACATGAAAAAAGTCACATTGGCCCTTTTCTAACACCCTTACATTTACTTCTGTACAGCTTGATCATTAAACAGACTTCAATGAGAGGAATGTCACATGTGTGATAAGAGACATCATCGCTGTGATATTGAAATATGTCACATCATTTGATTTAAAATGCAAAGACAGAATCACCTGCCACTTGCAGTGATCTGAGAGCCCACCTGTGAAACATGTCTTGAGGGGATGATTAATATTGCTTCTGTATGAAGCATCTCTGGAGACAGACAATGCCGGCGAAGGGCTGCGAAGCACTAAAAGGCATGGCTGTGAATTCAAAGATAAAGGCTTGAAATAAAAAAATCCCTGGAGAGTGAAACCAGGTGAAAAGAAACGGGACAGGTAGAGCAAATCAAACACTCCCTTCAAAGTAGGAGTTGACAACATGGAAAATAAAATGCTTTACATCCTACCTTTGAACTGAAAATAGGAATGACACGACTGAAGATGTGCAATCTTTTAATCTCTCAAACTTCAACTGTTTCCTATATACACCTTTGGGAAGCCAATATTTTTTTTTTAGATTACATCGATTCATATATTACATACACTGATTACTGGAGGGAGGGTCAGCTCATCCAAAAATCTAAATTGAAAGTTTTGAGATTACTCTCCTCTTAAGAAAAATATTCATGTTCATTGCACGGCAGGTGATGTAATAAATCTGGGTCTTCCTTAACTGTCCAAATGTTTTTCACTCTTTACTTGTGTTAACTCTTATGGAGTTTCTGTTGTTATGTGGCCTGGTCTCTGGGCTGTGCAGTGTTGTCAACTCCTCACTAACAATTAGTATTGGCTGTCCTAAAGTTGCAGAAGTTGCTGAATTTGTATCCCCTAATCTGCATAATTGGCTGTGTGTGTAATTGCTATGGTCATTGCAGGAGAAAGGAATAATGTCTGAGCCGGAAAAAAAGTGTAAAATGCACATCATGAATATGTTTACAACTTTCTTCTGTTGATTCTTGTTTTTTTTTTATATATACTTTCCTCCTTTATCTAGACTTGGTGTTGACAAAAAGTTACATTAAAAAGAGAAAGTAGTTAGAATTTTTTTTCTTCTGGTTCTTTTATCATTTTATTTATTTAATTTTTCTGTGTTTTTAAAGCTTTGTCTAGTTTTAGCCAAATGCTCCACATAGACAACAAATACCCAACAGGGCCTTCACTCAATTGTAGTCTGGATGTGGAGGGATACACATCTCCTGTCTGACTACAGTGCAGGGAAGAACAATGTATGATTTCATCCAAAAGTCTCCAAATACACCGGAAAAAGCTGCTACAATTGCTACTAGTTGCTTTAAAAAAAAAAAAAAAAATTCAAAAGAGTCACCACAGTCTGACTGTCAATAGCACGAAAGTCACTAAGTTCCAGCACTGGTGATACGCCATACGGCAAAAAGTACAGACGAAAGGTGAAAATCTAGTCAACATAGTTTGAAACATTATGAAAATATGTGACTTTCTGTCAGTTTTGCCTACACATGATTAACAAAAACTGCACCATGAGCCGAATTATCGTATCGTTCAAGAACGGAGTAAACATGACCATAGGTTTATTGGTTGTTGTAGTTCCACATGTCAATAATTATGAAACTATCCAAAGTTAAAATTACTGTACTCTTGAACATTATGAGTGAGTAAAGCGTCATGCAACCTTCATGAAACAAAATGTGAATTTATCGCATATACATGGCGTATTTTATCTATTTGTCAGACTTGGTATCAAACATCCTGATCAGAGCATCGTCAAACTTAATTACCATTGAAATTAACAACAACTGATGCAAGTTAAAATGCAAATGTAGCTGGCTGCCTCTAAGATTCACGCAGCCCCTTGCTAACAATTCAGACAGAAGCAAGAACACAACGAACACCACAGAAGCCTTTAGATCAGCAGATATTTGACCATACTTCATAGCAGAAAACACATGAGTAGAGCCTGTCGTCAGCATTTTAGCCAGCAAATGACATCAGATTTATGTTTGTCGATGACGTCTGAACACATAGAAAAATGTTTGAACTGCTGGACCGGATCTTGTTCGCTGGAATCAGGGCGTGGTTTGTCCCTCGACATTTGTGGGGCTTTGCATTTCTTTGTGAAAGGAAATCTATAAATACAGGCGTGTGCATAGCTAAGCTACAGGTCTGATAAGTTTCCAGAAATGTTCATGTTTGGGCTTATTTTAGACGTACAAAATAGAGGAAACTTAATCACATACTGCCCAATGGTCCATTGAACAAAATCCAGACATTATTCACCTGCAAACTATTCTGCAGCGAAAATATCCAGAAAAAGAGAATCTCATCATATAATGGGAGACAATTAATAAGCACAAATAACTTTTAGAGGAGCTCTGTGTGGTCTAATCAATTTAATTTATCATTTATTTTAGAATACTTAAATGGGGGTAAAACATGTTCTTTAATACTTCACTAAAGTTTCAATTATCCTAATAACACTAGTGAGGTGTTAAATAAATAATGTAATTAGTAAGATAATAAAAGTGGTACAGTTCCAGTGAATATTAATGCCTTAATTTTTTCTATAGAAAAGAAGCAAGCAATAGAAATACACTCTGACAAAAGAAAAAAAAAAAGAAGAAAAAACCAAGCAGAGACTCACACTAAAACTTGAGTTCACTGTTAAAAATGAAATAGGATTTTTTTAAGATACAAGCTTTGGATCCATTTTGGACCTGGAATGAGTTCTTCTTTGACCTTTTATAGAGAGGAAACTCTGTTCAAAACCTACTCAGCTGCTAACCCCATAAGGCTGTAGCAAAAAAAATAAACTGAAGAGAAAACCTGAAAGTGAATTCAGCTAAAGTTAGCCGATTACTTTGGATTAGCTGAATGCGCTACATCATTAAGGGGCTTCTTTTTTTCCCCATTGTTTGATTGTTTAAAGGAACTCCAGGTTCCGAGTTGGTACAATTTAAGCGGATTAAAATTCCTAATGCAAGATGCCGTCACACCTCATGTAAATGCATGAAGTCTCATAACATAGAGTATATAAATGCTTTATGCCCCAATTAGTTTTTTTTTCTCTCTTTCAATGGGGTCCAAACCTTAATTAGCAGGGTTCAAACTTCACTTTACCTGCTATTTTTTTATTTGCAGTACAATCTTATTTAAGACTGTAGTGGTTATAGCATTTCATTCCAAATTCAACAAAAGTAAAAGTTGTTTTTTTGGGAAAAGCAACTGCGTAACTATAATTACTTTGAGAAACCAACCAGTCTCTACTGATATAAAAAATAATGAATCGTTCATAATTTTATTTTTTTTTTTTTTCGATGTTCCAACCCCTAGAAGTCAAATTTAACAACACACAGGGATCATATTTAGCCATATACTATGAAACATGTAATATTAAAGGAAAACTAAAATAAAGAATTTACTTCAAAGGGCACGAGAACGCCTTTGAAGAGGGTATTAACAATCTAAGGTTTCTATGAAAAAATCTAAATAATAATAAAAATCAGTCTAAATTACTATTGTTGAGGTTTGTATGATTCTCCATAGTGTGGCATTTGGCCTGTGGGTTGAGAGTTTAAACAAACTAGCAATTAGTTGAGTTGAAAATGTGGGTAAGAGTTTGCTGGCACTTCCTGATTGTGACTCCTGCACAGAGTGCGAACGTATGAGAGTCTGCTTGTGGTGTTTGATGTCGGGTGGTGGCTGGTGCTCCAGCAAAACTCCTGATCCCTGTGGAACGGCGTTTGATCTGGGCCCGCGCTCCCTTGCGTTGGATCAACCTGCTCAAGTTCAGAGATGTAAGAGCCCCATATCAGAGAGCAAAAGAGGTAATCTGCCCTTTGATCTGCTATGTAAAATGTGCTCAAAGTGCGTGGAGCAGTCAGTATTAGGGAGGATTGTGAAGATTTTTAGAATTTAATATATATATATAGATATATATATATATAGCTTAATATCCTGACACCTCCAATTTTTAACGTTGGATAAGCGAGCCAATATGTAAAGATGATATTTTTGTTCGTCTCTCAAATCAGCAGATTAAAGACTGTGTAGCATTGCTTAAAAGATGTTTTAAAGACATATTATACTAGAAAGTTACATCAAAACAGGTTCTTGAGGGGAAACAAGTGCATAGAGGTTTGTGTATAAAGATTCCAACATTTACTGATCCAAAATTATGCATATAAGAGTGTCAATGCTTTCCAAAGTAGGGCTGCTGTTTAGCTTTATTTTTCATTACTATCAGTCCTTATGAAAATAAAGAAAATAGTTGGCATTTGTGTTATTTGTGTTTCCTGATCAAGAGCTTATAGTTTCGGCATTCACACAAAAATTAGTCTCAAAATATTTTCTATTCAACTTCGGAAAACTCCCAAAAGTGGGATAATGTTTTGAAATCTAATCTGTAGTGATAAAAACAAGAGCTAATACAAATTGTCTTGCATATATAAATGATGCAAATGCATGAAAACTGAAGAATACTCAATGCTAGTCCTTGGCCACACCTACACTTCTCAAGGTATATTTTTACAGACTTAATATACAACAAAACTACTGAAATACCCATTCAGTTGAAGAATTTATGTCAGGTTTAATTTTAAGGAGTGTTATTACACATTTTTATTTCTCCTAAAAATTCCAGTTGCATTGGAACAAGAGGTAAAATGTTCTGTTTGGCTACGTAAATATTCAAATTAGCTCTGAAAGATAGAAACATAGTGGCGGGCTTAAACAAAACAAAAAAAAAGACACCTATAAATTATGAAATTTATAGGCCTTCATAATAAAGAACTTAAAGTTTTGTTAAATATCAGCTGCCAATTTTTTTTTTCTTCACTGCGTTGGATGGTACTTTAGATAAGAAATCGATTGATCTTATGGGATAGACCACCACAAAATAATAAATAATTGCAGAAGGAAAATGATGTATATTTTTTTTGCAGAAATAAAAATCTGAAAAGAGTATAGTGTGCATTTGCATGCAAGGCCTTTGACTCTAATATGCAGAGTAGCCGACTGCCTTCTTACGTCCCCTAATTAGTAAACAGTGTTACTTAATTTAACTTCCTATAGATCCAGCTGTTCTGCGAAGGCTGCAGAGGTTTGCTGGAGACCATTAAACCAACAGCATTGTGAAGACCAATGAACACAGCAGATGGGTGAAGAAAAGTTGAACAGGAGTTTAAAGCAGGTTGTAGGACATAAAAGAATATTCCCAACTGTGAACAGCTGTTCAGTTCATCATCTGAAAAGAGAAGCTTTAGAGCTTCAAACTCAGAGAAACAAGGCCGTCGTCCATCCACCTAAACTGACAGGCACTGCAGGGATAGCATCGATCAAAAAAGCACCTCAGAGGTTTATAATAACTCTGAAGGAGCTGCAGAGAACCATAGCTCAGGTGAAACAATAATCAGTTGACATGACAACAAGTGCTCACAAAACCGACAAATGATGGAAGCAAGGTGTAAGTTTGCTACACATTACTTGAGATAAATAAATTTCACTATGAAACACAGTAGAAGCAGTACCATACTGTGGGAATGCTGATCTTCAGCAGGACGGATGGGGTTAAACACAGTGTACGACTGGAACAAAATTTATTAGAGGCAGCAAAAGACATGAAACTTGGAGAGATGTTAATTTTCTTGTAGAAATATGACCATAAAACACCACCAGAGCTACAGAGTGCCATACAATCCCAGTAGAGTAAATGTAGTTTGATGCTGCTTTTGCAGGGAAATTAAAAACTGTTGTATTTACCAAATTCTAATGTCAGAGTGAAATGTTATTATAAAAACAAAGTCTCCTAAATTGACCAATCTCAAGTATTCAATAACTTGCCCAACTCCTAACTAACGTGTACAGTCGTTGAACAGCTTCATATTGTTCAGTAAATTATCTTGGTGATATTTTTAGAAAATTGTGTCGCTTTCAGTTCGAGAATTGGCTTTGTTTTTGTGGATGTGCGGTCATCCATCACTTACATATCTACAATCCCACCATCTTCTTCTCAAGTCAGCAGAATGTGGACTTACTTTTAGATTGTAAACTCTTTCTGTACTGCCTCCCCCCACCCGTCCCCCACTCCCAGAACGGTATTTGCACATCAGCCAAAATGCATAAATGCTCTACGGCGCTGCAAACAGGGGGGGAGTCTGATGGGGCTTCTTTCTGTTTGTCACTATCCTGTGATGTGCATGTAGTCTTCCTGCCTGTGGCTTCATTCTTATTCCACCCACCATCATCTGCCAGAGATTCCAGCAAGCTGGGTGTGTAGGGTGGAGCAGGAAGAGATAAGAACTGGGAGAAGGAGGGACTGCAGGCATGGGGTGGAAAACAAAAGGGGTCGGAATAGGAAGAGAGAGAAGGAGGAAGAGAGATCTGCCCCTGAGCTTGTTTGGAGCTTTGTTTAACTTTCACATGCTCCTCTCTTTTCAACCTGCGCCAACTTGATCTACAACAACAACAACAAAAAAAGTTCTGAACCAGGTTGAACTTCAATGCTTCACATCAGGACCCACTTTTGTTATTGTGAGACTGTTGCATGTTTAAAACAAATAGAGGACAAATTGAAATATTATAGGACTAGGCCAAATATCATTAACAATTTACCTGTGGAGTAATGATGGCGACACATGAACAGGATTCTCAGAGCCATCAAAGCAAAACTCTTATGGATAAGTCATCCAACAAGTTAACCTCAAAGAAAGCTGCTAACATTCTGACTGTGCATTATGCCGTTCGCACGCTTGCAATGTGCAACAAATAGTGAAACATGTTTGTAAAATTGCAGTTTTTATCAGTTTCTTTTGTTTTAACAGGAAACGTATCATATTAAGTGCTGGCAAAGACTTTGTCATCCTACTCAGTGCTTGATTCACTATCAAAGGTAAATAAATGTAAAAATCAAGGTAAGAAATAGAAATTGTGGATAAAATACACCAGCTGCTTAGTAACTAAGTCAAACTCAGTCCTGAAACAAGGTAGTCTGACATAAAATTACAACTTGTTTAAGAAAACATTACAAAAAAAACTGTAAAAAGTGTTCATTCACAATCCAGCAAATGATGCTGAAGAAACTATTTTTTCTAAATTTCTTCTACATCAGTTTTGTCTTTCACCAAGAAAAACAAAACATCCCGCAACATCTTTGTCAAAAACATACGAATGAAAGATTCTGGAAAATCCTCTTGAAGATGGTCGCTATTTATTAGTGAAAAACCACAGAAGGTGTTCGTATTTACCATTGTTTGTAGACAGTTCAGAACCTTGACAATAAGGCATTGCAGTGTAAAGTTGTGAGCTTGATGTGCTGGCAAACTTGAATAAATCCCATCATGCACACTTGATGGGGCTTTAAAATCCCCAATGGATTTCACAAAGTTCAACAGAGCCTTTAATAAACATTAGAGGTTCATGGACAGCACAGATGTCATGATTTTTATAAATTTTGGAAGGAATTCCACTTTTCAACTCTGGTAGCATTGACCAAGTTACTCTCTGCAACTCCTTCATTGTCAATGACCTTCTAACTATATCTGAATTTCATAGTAGCAGCCTCAGGATCAGATAAAACACATTCTAATTACTGAAAGGAGATCACACTTAAAAACAACACAAAACGCAAGTGATATGATAGCATGTAGATTTTTAGAGGAGAAAATGAGAAACAGACTTCCTTTGAAAAAAGAAATTAAAGGGTTCGCTTTCTTTTTGCCACTTTGTCTCTCTGTATTCTTTCAAAGTACCAATTTTTTTATATTAATGTATTTGCTGATGTTTGTCACATTTGTAGTTTTTTTTTTGTAATCTGATATTTCTTAGAACATTTAACAACAAAACTGTTTCTTTCCTGACTTAATTATACTCTTTTAACATTTCTGTGAATCTCTAAAAGGGAAATTCCCATAAGGCACGTGGAACAAGACTAATGACAACAACTGTGATAATATCTCTAATGAATCGAAACATTGTCGTTTTTAAGTTGGAAGAGCCTACATCTTGCCTCAGGGTTCACACATGGCAGCTGTCACATTTAATACAGAGACGAACACTAACAAACATCCATGTCTTACTTGTCACTAACTTGATATTTGGACTCTTTGATCATGTAGAGAAAAAAAACTGCATTATACAGCTAAACTAGCCTCGTTTACTTTTTTCTCATAATTTAACTTAAAAAGAAGAATGCACAGTAGGACATTTAAGCTAAATGTTACATTTCATAAAGTTAAACTGCAAGTATTATGGCATAAGACAAAAGTATTGTCAGCTAAAGGCAGCTAGCTGACAGCAGATTTGGCTGAGGTACGAGAACAGGTTATCTACAGCAAGCTTTAGTGTTCCCAGCTTGTCCACCTCTCCATGTGTCCTTGGGCAAGACATGGAGCCTCAAGATGCTCCAGATGGCAGCGGATCACTTTGCATGGCAACGCTCCTGCCATCAGTGTAAGTGTTTGTGTGTAAATAAGTGATCACGGTGTGGAGAGGATTTCTCCACGTTATCCTTGATGTATCCGGTCTGCACCTTTCATAGTTTTAAGGATTTTTAATATCCAGTGACGTTTTGTAACAAACCTCTCGGGTCTTCACAGAACAGCTTACATAAGAGCTCACATTACATACAGGTCAACTCTGTTCAGGTGCTTTCTGTACTAAGGTGGCTGCACTGGATTTTAATAAAGGGAATTGATTAAAAGGACACTTTTTAGATTTTTATTTTGTCATAAATTTAGAAAACCATGTATCGTTTTCCTTCGATTTCATCATTATGTGCTACTTTGTGTTGGTCTATCACTATCCTAATAAAACACAATAAAGTTTGTGGTTACAATTTAACAGAATACAAGAAATTTAGGGGCCTGGACACTTTTTTGAGGCAAGTTGCCGAAATCGTCACACTATCCTTTTGACGCAAATACAACTTTTTATGAAATAAGAGTAAAGAAATGCTGAAATATTCTATTAGCCAGTGATGGAGAGTTATTATCCCTGTGTCATTCCTTATCCAGTTATTTAGGATCATCTTATAGCATCTCTACTCACAACATAGAAGCCGTCAGGGATTTTGGTGAGTGAACTAACTATTCCGACAGCAGAGATGGGGCCCAGCTTGTTGCTCTCTTCAGACATGTTGGAGATCTGTTAGAAAAGCAAAGGAACATCAAAATGCAAAATAACACTGTTTTTGTTTTTCTGGCACAGGATTTTTTTTTTTTTTAAATCACATTCATTGATAAGGAAAACTTGTAAATTTAGCAATAAATACAAAACCAAATGTACAAAAGGTGAAAGAAAATGACAATTACATCCTTTACAATGCTGACCTGGAGGAGGAACAGGGGGGTTTTCTTAGTCTAAATGGCTACATTATTGACTTCTTGATGAGGCCTATTAGGCTCTAGAAGAAAAAGCGGCCGCCTAATCCGGGATCAAATGACAAGTGAGACCAGTGACAAAACAGCATTCGGAGACCACCGTCTGACTTCACCAAATCGCAGATTAGGGGGGAGCGATCACATATTTTCAAGGAAGTCCCGATCAATTGCTATCTATTTCTGTCTAAGGGAATTTTTGCCTAATGGATATGCAAGCCTTTTTACTGGGTAAGTGGCTTTGCAAAGGTTCTCTTATGCAGTTTTATTAGATTAGGTCTAAAGCGTTCTTGCAGTAACTGACAAAGTTGCAGCATTCAATCTTTATATTTACAAAATCCATTGCAATTAAGCTGATCAAATTAGAGGATTTACTCCAGAAACATGCTGTCTCGTTAACAAATGCTAGATAGCTGTACTTATTCAAATTAAACCAAATGGCCATTTAGCCAATGGGGTGAAAGATATCTTTATAACATTAATTTCTTCAAATTAGTTATTTTTTTTCTCCCAACCCAAATCAGTGCTCAAGGACTAAAAAAAAAAAATGCCCAGTTAAATTATACAAAAAAAAAAGAAACTTAGCAAGATAACTATTAGGTCTATTGTAGGGGATTAGAAACCCTCCATATTAATAATATAAAATAACACAATACAATGTGTTGTTATTTGATCAAACTGATTGTGTAAATATTCGATTGACATTTTCATTCTGGTCATATCTAAAGTTTTTGTGCATAAGGTTAGATCTCAGTAAGTTCATGTTTATGTGCAGGCAGTTAAAACCTTGGATGCTTTCTTCTTATAATAAAAGTATAACTGTGAAAGTTTACTGACAAAACAGTGCAATAATAATAACTATTCTAGGAGGTTTTGCTGTATAGTTTTACTGAAACTCCAGTCAATAGATTAGTAACACTAATAAATATAGTTGTCAGAAGTATATCTGGTTTAGTGAAGCTTTTTGGCCACACTTTGCACCCCTTCTATCTTTTATTGATTCCATCCTAATGATGCCCCTAGCTTTTATTGTGGCGTTGTATTATTTACCAGCTCAAGGTTAAAAAACGTAACTGTTAGCTACATGTTAAAAAACAATATAGAAATTTAATACAATAATAAATTACACATAATATAATATAGCTATAGTAATTATGCACATGTGTTGAACAGACAATTTAGCTAATGCGAGTGTTCATTCAGTTTCCTAAAGATGTAGCAAGTCCACTTACATCCACAGTCGAAGGTTATTTCCATGTGACTCTAACCGGAACACAAAGGTGAGGCTAAACACCTAATATAATCCTGGTTGTTGTATATTTACCTTTTTTTTACGTGAAAATGTCTGGTATTTGCCTCTTCAGTTCGACGTTGCCTCCGTGTTACGAAGCTTCAACACTTCCGGGTGTCGCATATTGGTAATAATTAACCTGAAAGTCCACAGAGTGACATCACAAATCTCTGTTGTTGGGTTCAAAGTCTCTTTATCTATTTACCTGCATTAGTCACCAAAAACTTGAAAAAAACAGTTAACGGTTCAGTTTGCTTTGTTAACTTCTTGGAGGCCTCATTTCTTTGCCATAACTTATCCAGCCTAATTAGTTGTGTAACTACATTTGCGGCTGTCTTGCACTTTGACTCTCATAAATGCATCCACGGGTCGGGGCCTCCTGACAGCTGTGTGTCTCTCTAAAAGTTATCACATGTCGTTGCTGTAATCAGATAAAAGTAAGACAGAGCAATGTATTTACGCAAGCCCTTACATTATTAGCTAAGTTGTGCATCTCCCTGAGCGCAGAAGTTAAAAGCCTCTTTGTAGGCTCTCTAAAAGACCAGCAGGCAACAGATGCTTCCCCATCATCAGGTTTATTATTTCTACCATCACTACACCAATGACACCATCTTTCAGTTAATTAAAACCTGAGATTTGCTGCTCTGTTCTGTTACATGGCGCCATATGTCGGTGGATTGTTTCTTCTGGGGCTAAACACTGACAGCTGAACTTCTTTACATTTCTGATAATGCATATTTTTTTTTTCCCCCACTTTTTTTACTCATTGTATGTTTCAGGAAAACAAACATATTTTTTTGTATGTGTTTGTTTTAGATAGATAGATAGATAGATAGATAGATAGATAGATAGATAGATAGATAGATAGATAGATAGATAGATAGATAGATAGATAGATAGATAGATAGATAGCAGAATCTAATATGGCTTAACACATAAGATGTCTTAACAGAGAAATATGTAGCTATATTTTATTACTAACTAATAATTTATTATTTCTTCTCTCATTAAAGTAGTGCCACGCATAGTAACATTTGATCTCTATTTGTAATCTTAATTTAGTGTTTGAAAAACAGTAGTTTTCACCACTGGAACCCACTCATCTTTAATGTGACATCATTCCTCGATCTGAATTTTGGATTTTGAGACACACTGACTGAGGCATTGTTCACGTAATCCAAAACCAAGAATTGTATTTGTTGTGTGAATTGAAATCACAGGCGTTGGACCTTTCTTTTGTTTGATTTCACATGATTCTGGTGTCTGAAACTGGAATTGTGAAGGCAGGCGAACAAGTGTGCTTAAAGTCAGACTAATTCAGGAGTGACTGGCAGGAAAATATTTATGAAGATAGCGCCCCACTGCCAAACCCCGAACCTCCGATCACACGCAGCAGCTCAGTGCTGCTTATCGTCGCTGATGCTGCTTTCTGTGGCAAATGATTGGAGCAGAGAAAAGCATTTGATGAAAGATTTCCTTTTTCAATAATCTCACTCCTTCGTCTGCGTTTACACCCCCACGTCATCACCCTCGCCCTCACACGCACATAATCCTACCAACACATGCTACCATATCAAGGTGTTGACGCACAACGGAGAAGGCGCGTTAAATTTTTTTTGGCACAGTTGAGAGCAAAAGAATTCAAAGGTGTCTGTCGAAAGGAATAATAATTTAAAATAAATAAATAAATAAATAGAATGCAACAACACCGGCACACGTTTAATCTGGTTTGGAAGAGAGAGGTGCACCTGCTAAAGTAATGGTCTAATTATGGAAGAGGTGACGAAGCGCTCGTTGAGAGAGGAGTCATCAGCAACACATGCTAACTGTGAAAATCATCAGCTTTTACAGTGTTTTTAACGGGCGCCGCCTCGCGCGCGGAGGACTGCGGGGTAAGATGAATGATGGCTGTGGCAGATTTCTGCAGGGGAGCCACCAGCGGGAGGTGCAGGGTGTTACGGCTGGTATTTTGAAAAGATTCATTAGAGCTGCGATTGCTGTTTTCACCTTTTGTTTGACATCGGCTTTATTTCAACTCGCGCTGACCCGCCTGAGCACCAGAACAATCTTATCGTGTTCGAAGCATCAATCTGAATGCTGTTCGTTCTGAGTTTTAATTAACAGGAGAACAGACAAGCACTGGGACCCAAAATTCTACTTTTTTTTTTTTTTTTTTTTTAAAAAAGTCTCCCAAAAATGGTGGAAGAAGAAGAAGAAGAAAAGGAAATGTTCTTTTTTTATGTCTAAAGGTCATTTATTGCAATCTGTAATTTGCTGACACCAGTGTAGGGACTGAAGATGGAAATTTCTGTGCTGCTATCCCAAGAGTAATATTATCCCTATCTCAACTTGGGAAATCTACACAGTCCCAATGTCACCCACATGAACCCATTATGGGCTATGTAGAAATCTGCAGGTCTCATTTTATACATAACCCCCAGCCCCCTCCTCTCCTCCTCACTTTTTTTTTTCTGTCTACACACAGAAAACCAAATCCCCGTGTCTCCTGAATGGCTTATAATAACCAGCTTTAAGAAGCCTACCCTTAGTGCCCCCCAAAGGATACAGCCTCGCAAGGCTCCATAATGTCATGCTTCTTTCTAATTAAAGGTCAGTTTGGTCGGGTCTCATTGTCGCCCTGGCTGGAAAAGTCCTCTGAAACATGATGGATTGTCCAAATGTGATTTAATTTTACATTCACCCCATCTGTTTTCCTCACTAAAACACTGAATTTGTAAGAGTTCAAAACGTATGAACTGTTATTTTCTAATTCAGCAAGCTTATGGTTGAGAGTACATGGTCGGGCTGCTTTTACGTGTAAAAATTCACGTTCTGACATCAAAGTGAAGGTTTTCGTTTTTATTCATGCCTTGCACTTCTGAGCTTTTGGCATTTAGTCTCGTTGATTGAGTGGCTTAACTAATGCAAAGAAAAGTGCATCAAATTTAACGACCACATTTATTCTAAAAAGCACAGACAGTGACATACTTCAAGGGTTTCTTTCTGTTCATTTTAAAAGACTATGGCTTGCAGGTAAAGTTTGAGTTTCTCATAATATAAGAATATTACGTTGGACCAACAAAAAAAATATTCTTTAATACAGTAACACCTACTGAAAAATACTTTATGTGGAGTTACTGCACAGTTTACCCACTCAATACCTGGGCTCTTGTCTTCCCATTGATTACACCCTCAGGATGCTCTTTGGGGCCTTTGGGTCAAGAAAATATTTTAAGCCAATTACTCACATTGACACAGTGATCAAAAAAAGGCAGTCATTGGCATTTTTGTCAATCTCTGCCGCTGTCAAGTCCTGCTAGAAAATGAAATGAGCATCTTCATAAAACTCTTCAGCAGAACAAAGTATTAAATGATCTAAAATGATGGCTTGCACTGGCTTTGGACTTGATAAAAACAGTGTGGATCAACACCAACAGGTCAACTTCCAAATGAAATGCAAAATTTACATCCGACTGAAATTTGCTGACACCAGTGTAGTGACCGAGTACGGAGCGATCATCCACTAACTTTTCCCCTTGACTCTTCTGACTTTGTGTTTGGTTCAGGAGAGACTACAAGTAGAATTCTGCCACACTTTTTCCTTCCACCCAGCTTTTTATGACATACTGCATACTGCATTTTGTGAACAACCATCTTCTTTATCAGTGCATTACTTGGCCTTTCTTTAGTAGGTCATCAGTCCTTGTGCAATATTATTACTTTATTACGATTTTTATTATGTTTTTTTTTTTGTTTTTTCATCAGAAGTCGTATTTTGAGCATTTGTTTTGAAATAAACGCTCAAAATACATCACTCTATGTGTCTTTCAAATTTGGATGATACACAGTGCGAGTTTCACTTTTTGAACTGCATAACTGAAATAAATTCCCAGCAAGACTCTGAGTTATTACTCTGGACCTGCATCTCTAATTTCCTTGGTGCTGTTTTGCATTAGCTAACACTTTCCTGCTCAACTTATCATCAAATACATGCTCATATACTGTCATGCATCTGTGTATGTGGACCTCACATCCATCCGCCCACCTATCCACACACACACACACACACACATACACACACATATACATTCCTCCGTCTGGTGGGGAGTCTGGACTGCTCCGACTGACTGCGCCTCACTGCCCTTGTGCAGTGGTGTGCCAGTTGTGCCTTCCCCCATTGCTGTGAACGCCACCATCTGGTGTGCCACGTGGACATCATAATCTCCCCTTAATTACATTAGCAGTGCAATCAGTTACTGCATTACAAGGCCGGGCGAAGAGCTTTTAAATCTTGGAGGAAATCATAAATAATTGCACTAAGTACCCACCGCCAGATGTGCGTGCCAACTTGGCTGGCATGAGATAAATAGTAACCTCAACAACAGTGTTTGCTTTTCTGTCTGAAAGGAGTTCTTGGCCAGTTTGATCCTCCTGTCCTTTATACGCGTCCCTGTCCTCTTCTTGTGGATTCCTTCGCTTTGCGTGTTAAAGCTCACAGAGATCTTTACTGTGCTCAGATGGCTACTTGTTGCTTTAGTGTGTTTCCCACAGATGTGTGACTGAAAGCGCCAAGGAAACGATTTGCTACAAGGCCTCTTGCCTCACTATCATCCTTTTTTTTTTTATTACCTCTTCCAGTCGTCCTTATGCTGATCATAACCTGGTGTTTTCCAGTTTTTTTTGTCTGCCAGATTAAAGCCTTTGTTTGGACTCTTTGCACTCTATGCAGTTGAATGAAGCACATAAGCACAAAACATTAAATATTATGAGACACCTTCTGGATTTTTTTTTCTTTGCTACCAAGGGAATGGAATGTTTTCTTGTGGTGCATGGTACTCCATTCATTTTCCTGTCAATCATCTCTGGAATCCCCACGCAGTGGCACACGGCTCAATGTATTGCAAGCTAAGACTAGATCCTCCAGCATACAGACAACATGAAGCTACTGGATTTTTGGTAACTTAGACATGAACTCCTAGGACAAAGACAATTACACTAACGCTTTTCATTTTTCTCATAAGTCATCAACAGTTTGGTGAAAATGTGTATTGCAGTCTATAATGCATATGCATCTTTTAGAAAGCTAATCCTCATAAATTTTGTTCTCAAGGATGCTTTCCTAAATAACCTTTCATAAAAAAAAAACCTGTTCATAAAAAAACCTAATGAGCAACACCTTAAGAAATGTTCAAGTTCAGCCTTCAAGGCTTTACACATGTGTAAGCATATTGATCAAAATATTTACATAAGAACAAATAATAACGAAAAATATTGAAATTGTTATTCTATTTCATTCCAATGGTATAGGTAAAGCATTCTTCACCTCTACCGACATTACCAAATAAACATGTATGTTTACATGATAAGCTTTGATAGGATTCGTACTTAGTCACAGCTGTTCTGGATGAGGGCGCATGCTTGAGCCATTTCCTGAGAAATTAAGATCAAAATGCACCAACCTTATGTGGCATGTTGTCTTATCTAGGATGGATGAGGAAAATGAGACTTCATGTCAGAAATTAATGGATTGCTAATTAGATATTCTAGACTCTAATAAATTTTAAAAAGCAAAGTGTAAATTACAAAAATGATTTGATAACATTTAATTCATAGGACTTGCTAGAAGTGCTAAAATTTGTTGCACTTTGGATTTTGTTGAAAACATTTTTTTTTTTTAAACAGCGTTTTTTTCACCTACACTGGATAAAGGACCTTTATCCAGTGTGGAATTTTGTGGTGCAAGATGACAATGCTTCGATAAAAGATAAAATTACTATCAACAAAAAAGTTCAATAAATTTGCAGGATTTTAGATAGCTTAATGCTACACACTAGTGAACTACTTAAACGGAACACATTCAGGTTTTAGCTACCAACAGATAAAACCAATTGACAAATGAAGACTGCCTGGCCAAGGAAGAATACAGTAATTGCTTTAAGAATTACTGGGCAGTAATTGTTAAAGCAACAAACAGGGTTAAGGTGTTTGTTGAAAGAAACAATGCTTTCACAGTGTGAATGTTGACTAAGTAACAATGGCACAACTGTCTTCTTCAGAAAAAACAAAAAACAAAAAAAAAAAAACAACTGTGTAGGTTGTTCGTGCCAGCTGGCATTAAGACTCTTTTTCCATAACAAAAAAAAAGAATGTTCCCCATATCTTGTGTACTCATCACTTTGGTGAAAAAAGGGCATATGCAAGACTTGGTAAAAGTCTTTATTTCAACCAAAACTATATTGTTTCTCACTATACCAAGTACTGTAATAAGTGGCAACATTTTCACAAAATTAACCACATATAAATGTGGATAAACAATATGCTCCAAAAATAAAACCAAACAAATTAGTTTAGGTCCAGAACTGGAATTTGAATTTTAATCTCTTTGTGACTATACTAGTAAGTAAACTCTGTAACTGTCGCAGGGTATAATCCTGTTCAATTTAACTTTATTAATAACAGATTAATTTATTTATATTATCTGCATTTGTATGATTACTTAATCTGATTTAAAATGTGCAAAAGATAAAGTGCTCAGATTCTATTTGTTTAGAAGAGGGGTTAGTCTAGCTTTACGACTTGCAAGATCCACTAGGGAGATTTGTGTGCTCTTTTCCCACACTTTTTCCACACTGTGTTGTTTTTTGTCAACGTGCTCTTTGCACGTCAGCTTCTGTGTTCCGGGATAAGCGGCTTGGTCGCTTCCGGTCTATTGAAAATGGCATTTTACACTAGGTGCTTGCAGGGCTTGCCCAAGGTAACAATAATGATGTACATCGATCCAAAGCTCCAACAATTAAGCCGGAGAAAGGTTTTAAGATGTACGCCATGTTATACATTCACGGATGAAGGTGAGTTGTACTTTCTTTAAACTTTGTAGCTAAGATTAACTTTAGCTTATGCTAGTAGGCAGTATTCTCGAACATGTTTCTTATAAAAATGTCCTATTTAAGTATCTAAATATTTTTAATCCATTCTAACGGACAATGTTTTTACCTTATTTTGTATTTTCAAGTATTCGGACTTTTTGCTTCCGAAGCATGAGGAAACGACAAGGCCCATAGCTTAAAAGTAGGGCAGCACTGGTGTCAGAGTTCGACTTCAGCTGACTGGTCAGGTTCAGAGTTGTTGCTTTTAGTAAAATATGTCCGTGTTCCTTAAGGTCTCCGTGTTATTTAGTTTTATTACTTTTGCATGCTTCTCGTGAAGAGCTCAAATAGGATGACGTTTGCAGCAGTATGTACAGGCAGATCGGTTGCTCGGCTGTCTGGCTTTGTCTCACTCATTCCCATACACTCGCTCTTTCAGGCTGAATAGTGGTTCCATAGAAATAACACAGGGACAGCTTACCATCCGTCTCCCTGGTAGTTTTAGGCTGAAGAAGCTGATCCGGAGTGTAGTTTAGTCCGCAAACTTTGCTGTGCGGCGTTAGCTTTAACTTGTGCGACGAATATTTACAAGCCACCATCTTCTTCATTCAGGATCGCTTGGAAATCCATGAAAACTTAAAAGACCATTATATTTGGAAGACAACAATGTTCATGGTGTTGCTTTATTTGCTCCTGAAATACAACTTTATCTTTTCTAGCTGTCATGGTAACGCAAAGGGAAGCAAGAAAGCCACATTTAGCTCATGCGGATATGACATCAGCGCCGTACGTGCAAAAAGAACATACAAGCGAGTAAGTAGAAGAGCAGTGATTTCGTCTCCTGTGATAATTTCTCTTGCTGTTTTCCTTCTTTTAAGGTCATTAATGGTATACAATTTTTTAAGAAAATGACGTGTGGGTGTATGCTAGCCCTGTATGCATGTGTTTGTATATATTTAGTTTGCTTTGTATCCCAGAGTAGTTTGCTTGGTGCTAATGTGCGGCGTGAAAAGTATTCAGCTAACTAGTTTAGCTTGATTGCTAACGGCAGTAGGCCTCATGTCTTGTTATGGCGTATTGCAGTTTGATTTGGCTAAATAAGAATAATGCACTGCCTATTTATGATTTCTGTGCAGTTAGTACAAGCACTGTATTTTCTTAGTCATTTTGATTGGTAATATTTCTGTTTTATGCGTATAAATTTAGTTTTGACTTTGCTATAAAACATTATAATACAAAACAAAATGCTTAAAACTATTACATTTACTGTAAAGCACTTGGTTTTGTTTAAAAATATAGTTAAAATAATTTGCAGTAAAAAAGGCTATACAGAAATGGTGTGAAAAGAGATGTAGGTGTTCTGCATTTTGTTTGTCAAGGTGAAGGTAAAGTGACTAAGCTGCTTTAGTTAAGACATTCATGTCATGAGTGCTACTATTTTTTTTTATTGTTTTCTGAAATACACTCAGTACAAGCAAGTGAGTGATTTCATCTCCTGTGATCATTTCTCTTGCTATTTCCTTTCTTTTAAGGGCTAACACTGGCCACACTGGCCTGAGGGCTTGAAGGCGTCCTAACTCGGGATGGGATAAGTGTACAAAGGAATGTTGACAGCATCATATTTTTAATGACAATTCAATAATTTCTGCAATGTGTGTCTGAGATGGAGCCACAGACACACGATGGTTTGAGTGGCGATGGTTTGATGGTTCACAACATCTATTTGTGAACATCTGTTCCTTTTGTCTTTGAAAGCATAAACATTGTTATTGGCTTGTTTTACCAATAGTAGTTGGAGCAAAAACAATTAGCAAATCCCAATGGCTTTTCTGACTTGCAACTAAAAAGAGCTGAACTCAGGTGCAACTGGTGTTGGATCCAATTCACAGATCCAACACCAACTTCTGACACTAACCTTAGGTGGCATAAATTCATTGAGCTTTGCTGGAAATAGGCCTCCGAATAAAATTTTATCTGAAGATGTCATAAAATCTGATACTGGCTGAGGTGTTCAGTACAGTATGGCTCTTTGCCCAGGGTGCCACAATGTAAGGAATGGTTTTATCTGTCATTTGCACCTAAGGCAAGTTTTCTATTGCTATTCTACTGCTTATTGGCATGTTCATTCTTCTCAATGAATTTGTACTTTACATAATGTATGAAAGTGAGAATTATCTTGAAGTTGGTATCAGGTTTGAGATGTTAAGCTGGCACCAAACTAAAGGAAAGCATTTGATCATTGCTTGATCTAAAATACAATTGGCAGGCAATATAGAAATGGATTATTCTGCACTAAACTGGATTGTTTTTTTAAATATATATTTTGACAATTTTTTTTCATTCTGTGAAAGACGAAAATACATTTTTTTGTCTTTCACAAAAAAGACATTTATCTTTTTCACAGACATTTATCTTTCACAGACATTTGTCTGTGAAAGATATTTTTACTATCTGGAGTAACAGGCTAAGAATCTATACTGAATATATTAAATACTGATTATAGGTTTTTAAAAGCAGCTTGAGTTTGGATTTTCTACGTAAAAAAAAAAATGTCTAAGTAATTATTTGTTTTTCTCATTCTGGGGGCACAGAAGGAAGGACTCAACCCAAGCAGCATTTATGAAAAGAACCACCACTGAATATGCGTAGGTAGCATAAAGAAAGGCTCTTCACTGCTCAGGATTGGTTTAGGTATTTGTCAATCCATAGTTGCATTGCAAACTACAAAGTCAATAGTTTTAATGTGTACTATCTTTAACAGTAACCATAGCACCCTGAAGCCTGTTTTATGTTTATTTTGCAGACACACCATTTAAATAAGACGTAAATGCATGAAAAGGCACCATGACAATCCGGCTGTTAAATGGAGATATTGATATTAACATTTGCAATGTCCATCTCAATTTGATCACAATCTGGTCATCAAAGTGCAATTTAAATGAATGTGCATCTTTCTGTCTAAACAATTTGAAGATAAAAACACAACGGAGAGTAGAAAAAGAATTCCAGGTATTGACTAAATTTGTCTTATCATTTATCATAATTTCACCAACCACTTTGTCACGGCTTCAGCTTTTAAGGAAGATAGATGATCCAAGATGTTGTCCCCCTCTTTCATACTCTTCGTGCTCTGGGAAGTGTGTCCAATATGGACTTACTTGAGCTCGTAGCAATATTGTTAGCCTTCGTTTGTCACTACTGAGGCAATCGGGGGCTTCTTTTGCATGCTTTTCCACATGCTGTGCAGGGACATCTGGCATTTTCTGACCTTTTAACCTATATTATTAAAGATTAATTTCATTATCAACCATATATCTTACCAACAATGATGGTGGTGCATGGTGTCAAATCGGCACACGGGCATTTTAGTTGACTAAGCTGGTAAATTTTGAACACACCACAATGTCAGAGCGGTACCAGTAAGGGGCACGACTCGGATAGGTGTGGCATTTGCTTCCCTACCTCCCTGGGGATTTATGCTGAGGTGGTCGCCTCCACAAGGGCAACCATTAATTTCTGAGAGGAATATTCCCATGGTGAGGTGACTGGTTTAAGAAGGTCCTGCTCCTGGGCAGACAACTACAACATGAAAGTTCAAAAAAAGTGCTGACTTTCCTGAACTCTGCTATCGAGAGCCATCTGCTCCTAAGTTAAATTGCAAACAAGATTGTATATTCTGCACAGATTTAAAGGATGTATCTGATCTAAACTCCAAATTTTCCAACATGACCAAGATTATGCCATCTACACGGTTTTTTGCAACGTCTTTTAGAGGTTTGTTTCTAGCAGTCTTGCTCATCTAAAGACAGATGTTTTTGCGCATTATTTCTTTCAAAATTGTTCATGATCAGTCCAGTGTGAAGGAGAGCAACACTGAACATCAGCATTTTAAATCTTGGGACAGATTCTTAAATAAATTTACATATGGATTTTTACTAGGCCTGTCAAATAGATGATTTTCAGTTTACTTGTATGTTTGAGTTTTTTGCCCTTCTTGAAGGTGAACCTCTACCACTCCAAAGTTTTTTATAATGTTTAGCAAGTTTTCTTCCAGTATATTTAGTAGGGCTGTAGTGATGCAATAATCTCACAATACGATACACAATATTCTGCTCACGATACGATATATATTGCGATATTCAGCAAACGATACAATTCAATACAGCTTTGCGATTTTCTGAAAGATTTTAGATGGACAGAGTGATTTTGGTGACATTTTGTGACTATTATAGAGTTGGACTGAATTAATTTAACTGAAAACTGATTAAAACCACCAACTACACAATACCTGGCTCTGGTTGGACATGGACACAGACTTAAAGTTGATAGCTGGACAAAATGAATCAAAGAAGTGGTGAGAAAACATGTTTCTTTTAATTGTAGCTTACTGTAGCTTACATGGATTTGTAAAGTAAATAAAGTGCACCAAGTCCCCTGCTCTGAATAGTTTGATACCTTTTTAACCTTGACACTTAACACATCTGAAGGAATCACTTTAAGCCTGATGACCTAATCACTCTCCCGTCGAAGCAAGCAGTGAGTGAGCAAGGTGACATTTGGATGTTACGATACTTGCGGATGAATATCGATTTTCTTCTAGGAAAGAAAATATCGATATATATTGCAAAATCGATATTATTACACAGCCCTAATATTTAGCTTCATTCATCTTATTATAATCTTTGACCATCTTTCCTATCCCTTCTTTAGACAGCCCCCCTCCCCCCCCTACATGCAGCATTATGCAGCCACAGATATTTTCTACTGTGGGAATGATGTGTTCAGGTTGATGTGTTCAGTGTTAGTTTTTTTTTGCCACACATAGCATTTGCAAGTAGGCAAAAAAGTTATTCTTGAGTCTCAACTGACCAGAGCACCTTCTTCCATTGCATTGTTTTCTCTCTGCCTCTCTGATTAATGCTCTCTTTGCCCAGCCTGTGGGTTTAGGTGGGCAGTCATGAATTAGCAAGTTTGTATTAATGGCATGCTCTTTCTCTTTTGCTACAATTGATTAAAAATTGTTCTTGGGATATTGTTTAATAGCCTAAACCTGGTTTTAGCTTCTCTGTAGCCTGTCCTCTGAACAGCTGTATTTATACTGCAATGAAATTACAAGCTACGTTTCTGGTGACTTCTGAAGACGGTTGATTGTAATGGATTTTTTTAGGGGAGTCAAAATAAAGAGGTATTGAATACAAATATACAAAAATGCCCCACTTTTCAGACTTGTATTTAACAAGCAAACTCTATCCCTTCATAGATATACGTTACCTTGTGTTGGTACACAAACAATACCTGAAATGTATAAAACTTTTTACAGAGCAGAAATAGTTTCGCCTTAAAGTTTAGTAGAACACAAAGATCATTTCACAGAAGAAAAAAAAGTTTCCTCCTGTTTTTTTTATTTGCTTTTACCTTCATGGAGTGATCTCCAGATCTATTACACATGCAGGACTCTGTCACTTAACTCTTTCATATGTTTGTATGTGTTGTTTGCCTCAGTGTGGTGATTTAGAGGGAACATTTTATCACAGCTAGCCAAGGGAGCCGGGTCCACCAGGGAGCCCGGCATTTTATAAGGTTATAAATAATCAATGACACTGAATATGTAATAGGCTGTAATGCTGTTTGTTAACTCTCCCCGCTCCACCCCTCCCCCGCCTGGGATGGCATGTTTGTTGCTCGAACAATGGAAACGAATTGCCAGGGCTAATTGACGAAGCAGCAGAATCTCCTTGTAAGCCGCGTCAGTTTATTTTATGTTTCGTTTATTGCCTCTGAGCAGCCTTAAATCATGCAGAGAGGCACCACTCTGATGTGTTTGAAGTAGACAAAGTCTAAACCTGATTATATTCCACGCAAGTATACTGAGAGAAAGTTATTAAAAGATTTAGATTTCTGCAAAATCATTTATTGCACTGATCAATCATAAAGGGCGAAGTTGCTCTAAAAGGAGAAATCGAAGGGAACACATTGTTGTCAGAGAATAGAGGAAGAAAGAAGCAATAGCATCAAAACTAACACTAAAACTTTTTTTTCAGCTTTGCCATAACGTCTTTCAATTCAGCACCAAAACACCAAGTTTAATCCCCTCGCCCCTCTCCTCTACGCATGTACACACCCACATCCAAATATGATACATATTTTGAATTTCTCCCCTCCCCCAGTAGTAACCCATGAGACTCTGATTTCCATTATTATTAATATCTGCCTGTTTAATTTTCAGCTCTGTCATAATGTGTCGGCCTAAACTACAAGAGACAATCCCTTATTGATTACTTTCCCAGCAGCCCCGGCGCATGCCCCAGCTGATCACGCCTCTCATGCACAGACATCTCATGCATTTCAGATAATAAGCTGCTGCTCTGGAGTTGAAACAAATTGGATGTGCAGTCAGTCACTGTCCAAGTAAATCATGTTGCAGTCTGTCAGTGGACTAGGCTTGGATTATCATCTTACCCAAGCGAGGCGAAATATATGAAAAAAAAAAGTAGAAAATGTGGCATGAGCACCTGTTATGATGGCATGGTGATACATAAACGGTAGCTTCCAGAAGTATTCATACCCCTTGAGGATTTTTGCTTCATAGGGATTTTATGTGATAGACCAACAACACAAAGCATTCCTTATTTGTAAAGTGGAGGGAAAAAGGTTAAAGGTTTTTAAGCTTCTTGACAAAAATCGGAAAACTTTGACATCCGTATTTTCTTCCCCTGTTAACACCAATTCAGTTTAATACTAGCCTATTTAGAAAATCAACCTGTGTGAAGTTTCATATCTATATAAATCTAGCTGTTTTGGGAAGAAACAGCATCATGAAGACCAGGAACACTGTAGACAGATCAGGGTGAAAGTGAAGAAGGTTTTCATCGACTCCATCTGACTAACCTTGGACTTTGTTACAAAGATACTGTAAATAGCCAAACCTTCGCTTCTTGTGGGGGTGAATTCAAACATATACAAATATACTGGGTTTTTATGTAAACATTTTTTTGTAACTCGTATGCCATTTTCCTTCCACATTACAGTTAAGTGCTACTTTATATTGATTTTGGGGAAAAAAATCAAAACAATAAAAACATTGAAGTTTTGACAAAATGTTTAAAAAAAAAGCGTATGAAACTCTGGGGATTTCAAAACTTTTTAAAAGAGTGACTCTCACATTGTTAGTTGTACTTAATGAGCCTCCCAAAAAATATATGATTAAAAATAACACTAAGAGAAAGTGTGATGCATTCAAAATAAACTGAATCTCCTATTACAAGTTATTTTGAAAAAGCTTGACAGTTGAATCATTCCCTTCAGATTTAGTATTCCCTTCAGTAGAAATTTTACACACTAAAACATGCAAAATGAGCCAGATGATGAAGAAAAATAATGAGAACATTATACCGAAAAGCTAGCACAACAATTTGACACAATCCTAACATCCCTCCACCCCACATATTGTACACTGTATCCTGTGTCTTTCTTACTGTACATCTCGACAGTTGTAGTAATGTTTCGGTAGATGATGCTGGAAGCGTTATGTTCCGTGGACGAGAAACGCGGCGCCAAAATCTATTTCCAAAACAATGCTGCCATTGTCTTCTTGTGCCTAGAATTCTGCAACAGGGAGAAAATGAAGCATCACGTCACAACCGAACCTGGCAGTGTTTCACATCCAGTGCTCTTTCACATGAGGAAAAAAAAAAAAGGAAGTTTTTTTTGGAGATGCACAGGAAGGCATGATTAATAATACATCAGGATTATATAGCACAGACTGTGCTGTGCTGGCTTTAATAAGTCCATGGAGGGAAAACAATCCCAGACAATGAAAACAACCTCACTCACTGCCTGAAACACATCTGCATTTTACCTCCAACAAATCTGCACAACCCCCTCAGTATTAGTTATGTTTTTTGTGTGTTTTTATTTATTGAAAAATACCTAAATGCAGCTCAAGTTCTGCTGTGAATCTCCCGTGTTTCGGGAAAAAAAAAAAAACTATACAAAAGATGTGTTATCCAAGTAACACACCTGAGCTACAGCGGTTTGCTGCGAAACCCCGAGAAGTGGAATAATTGGCACCCTAGTGTAAGTTTCCCTCTGTTTGGTGCCAGCTGTTTAAAATATGGATGATATTGTTTTCATTGCGCGGCTCTTATTGAGTTCTGCTCGGGCCGCGCGGTATAATCCTCTGACTTTGACCTTTTCTGGCATGTGGGGGAAAAAAAGGAAATAAACAAGGCACTGATGTATTCCTTCTGTTTCCCGAGGAGCCGAGCAGCAGATTTCCTGTAGACTGCGATCAGGCGTCCAGATGCAGTGAGCTGTCTGTAGTCTCTCTACTCTATCTGAGGAGGAGTGAGAGAAAACAAAAAGGATGATGGGGGGAAAAAATAAAAAACTTATTGACAACTGTGATCAGTGTATATTGTCTTCTCTCTATTGGCAGACTTCCCTGGCTGACAAAACTCAAAGCTGTTCACCGCAAGATGTTCTGCTTAAAGTGTCTTTTCAGAAAAAAAAATGACTTCCTGTGGAGGCACCAGTCATTTGTAAGACTAAAAGACATTTCAGATAACAGGCATAGACAGTCCCTTGCAAAAGCTTTCATACCCCTTGAACCTTTTCACATTTTGCTATATTAAAACTACAAACGCCAATGTATTTCATTTGGAGTTTATGTGGCAGATAAAACTCTGTTGAGAAGTGGAGTGCGGTGGTTTTCTAAAGTTTTTACAGATGGGAATCTGAATAGTGCAGTGTGGATTTGGGTTTAAGCTCAGTCAGATGGGTGAAGATCAGCCCTGTAAGTTTCTGAACAGATTCTCAACCAGATTTAGGCTGGGACTTTGGCTAGGACGATATAACACATCGAGATCGCTTTGATCTAAATCTTCTCATTGCTGTATTCTTATGGTTGGAGTCCTGCTGGAAGGTATTCCTCCCCCTCCGTCTCACCTCTTTTTCAGCCATTTAACTGATTTTCCTCCAGGGTTGCCCTATTTTTAGCTCCATTCATCTTGTGACGAAACCTGGTCAGCTTTGTTGTTTTCAAGACGATGCAAAAGACACCGTGTTGAACAGTGGCCATAGTATGTTCAGGGTGACATGTAGTGCATTTGGCAAAGGGTCCAAAACATGCATTACAGATACATATTTGTAAAATATTTAACCCTAACCCTTACCCTAAGTCTGTTCTCCTTTGGCTTACCAATCATGTGGTATTTTGAGCTGGTCTGGCTCTTGCAGTTACAATGATATACGTACACGTTGGTGGCTGTCATGTGACAACATGTTAAAAAGGCTCGAGGGGTATTAATACTTTTAAAAGGTATGAAAATAAAACTCTAGTTGAATCAGACACTAACTTCTCTCTGATTTTAAATGCAGTGTGTTGCTGGTGTCCTGGACAGCGGCTGTAGTGATCAGTGATATGAATATGACACTCGCCCTTAAGCTCATTGCATTATTGCATTCATGAACATCCATTATTAAGCTTTGCATAAATGCATATATCAGGAAAATGATTCAATTTACATGTTTCTTGTGATACACTGCCACTTTAAATCATGCGGAGATGTGATAAGTACACACACTGGGCCAAAAGGGCCCATCACTGCCACTTTAAATCCAATGAACGCCACGACCTGATCACTAAAATTGACCATCTATCAGGGTCACTGAGGAGCCAAATGCTATTCACTGCTGCTTATAATTCCTTTTGATCATTGCTAATTACAGAACGTGGGGGAAACCGATATTCCGGGTATCCGAAGAGCCGCTGCCAAGAATTTAAAAGGTGCGACGACTGAGTGTTTTAAGAAAATTGGGTTTGAAAAGAAAAAAAAAAAAAAAAAAAAAAAAAAAACACAATATATTTTGGTCTGAAACAGGTGATCCAATGTGTTGCTGGGGGAATTTTGCTGACATGGACAGAGCCCACTTGTCCCATTAGAAGGAAGGATCACAGCAGATCAATACAAAGTTGCTCCACGCAGTCATCTTCATCATACGATGAAACGTTTTTATCCCAATGAGAGTAGGCTGGCTGACCTCTCCTAGATTTTGATAAGTATAGCAAGTAAGTCATATTACAGCTAAATTAAATGCAAGTGTCTGTTCAACAGGTTTAGCTTTGCAAGCAGAAATAGAATGAGGATATATCTTGTAGAAGAACAGTGTTCCTTCGCTGCAGTTGTCCCAAGGGCTTCTTGAGTCAAGGTTTATGCAAAATTAAGTGAATATGGAAGCAATTAATGCACCACATCATAAGGAAGTTGTGGTGGTGAGGATTTATTATGCTTTTTTGTGATCATAATCTTTTTTTTTATTATTATTATTTCTGTTGAGACAGAGTGTTTTACATCAAAATCTAGCAAACTTATTAAAGATGCCAGTACAATGTACTAAAACCACACAGTTAAGTGGCTTTGGACTCTATTTAAATGCTGGCTGCAGGATGTTTCATGATGTCCCTGAAATAAAAAGAAACATGTTTTTCAATGTGAAAGTTGTTTCTTTAGCACCACAAAATAGTTGTACCCCTTTATTTTTCCACAGCAAATTCTGTCATTAGGTCTTGATGTGACAGACCAATACAAGGTTGTACATCATTGTAAATTAAAGGAAAATTTTACATGCCACACATAACAAATATAAATCAGAAACCTATTTTTTCATTCTACTACCTTGACCTTTCTGTTGACTTCCTTGGTCTTCGGTTTATTGCTTGCGTGATTTTATTTGGAGGTCAGGGGTGGCTGGAAACACAGTACCACACTTTAAAATTTGTATTTGTAAAATAAAAACGTTAAATTGTATAATTTCACTTTGATTCTATAACCCTGCAGTAGTTTGTGCTGTGCTGCTGGAGTTTGTACCTGTACATTAGCTCATGATTTTGATAAATACATTTCTGAAAACCACAATTTAGATTTCCCACACTTCAGTGCCCAACTGGTGCGCCACCAACCACTCATGTAAATTTTTTTTTTTAAGAATCATTTAGTATTTTTGACATTTTGCCCTACTCACACTATGCTGTGTGATGCTTTATGAAGCTTTTCTGTGCTCTGTGCTGCTCAAGACCACTTTCTTCTAATTCTATATTAAAAATTGTAAATTATAGGCCACAAATTTATAACATTGTAAAATGGTTAAGTAGGTGTTATAAATACAGATGTATTTAATAAGAAAAGGTTAAGATATAGTCTAGGGAGGACAACCATCTGGTCTTGAATTTCATTTAGTCTTAAGGTGCACTTAAAAGTTAATTTTTCCACAGCTGCCCCATATTTGTATGGCTAAAAAAAGCGACATTTTAAATAAGCCCAAATATTGCAAATACCACAGTAGGCATAATGCAACCTTTTTACCCGTTCACAACTCCAAATTACCGCTGCCTCTGCCAGCATTCGCTCCCCATTTCTTTCCTTAAAGTGTTCTGAACTGAAGCGTTCACTGGGGCAACAAGTCATTGAGAAAATGCACAATTTATTGAAATTTTATGGAGGGACTCTTACTCCCTCTCACCACCGCACAATTACGTAAAAGCCATCTTAGCTCTTGTGTAATCCATTTTATAGTAAGTCATTTATGACTCTGGTCGCAGAAGGGATGCCTCTCGCGCCGCAAACACCCGGCAATATGTGTGGATGGCATGAGGATGGAATCCACAATCCACCGAAGGGCATAGCTTTCATCAAGACGGGTTGTGTTTTCCTTCATATAGAGCACATTGTAAAAAAAAAAAAAAAATGTTTCTCTCCGTCTTTAGATTTGACTTGTTTCATTACAGAATTACTGCTTTTATGCCGCAGAATGGAAACTGAAAAATTTTGGCTATTTTTTTTTTTTATAGATTTCTTTTGTTTTTTTCATATTGATTGAAAACATCTAGATCAAATAGCTCAGCAAGAAAAGGAGCAGTACAAGACAGACAAATTTAGAAAAAAAAAAAGTACAACAAACAAACTGAGTGCTTGCAAGCCGGCTATTGTCTCTACTGAGATGAGTATGATGATTGCACCCACTTTCCACTGTAGAACTAAAACCCTTTGAGGCTTCTAGAATGTGAAATCTTACTTTTTCTTCTTCTGCTCTCTTTATAGTACAACACTTAGGCAACAAGCATCTTTTTTTTTTTTTTTTTTTCCCCTCCCCTGAACATTGCTCACATTGCTGTTCCCTGAAGCTTGAAAGCACAACATTTCTCAGCCAGCAACTCCCACTGGGACCAAAGCCCAGAGATGGAAATGCAAAGAATATGTTTTATTGGACAGTTGCAGACAAATAAATCTAAATATGTATTTTGGTCATGTTTGTGTGCCAGCCACATCCTGGGGGAGTGGGAATGATTATATGACATAAATATCCCTGCTGTGATATGAGGTCACATGTTTACATACTTGGACTTAAGGTCAGGGAGGAAAATAATTCAGAAGCTATCCCTCTTCTTTGGGAGTAAACATTATTGGGTGGCTAGCATGCACGGCACGAAGACATACGGTCCAGTATGCCTGGACCGGTAATGAGAGCTGGAACCTTGCAGTCAGGTTCAAGCACAATGCAATGGCTTAGGCTCGGTGGTCTGCGTCAAAGGAAGTCAATGGGAGGTGTCAATGAGGGGGCAGGCGGGACTATCGCAATCACATGGCCCCCGTGATTGACACAGCCTAACCTCGGGGGGGTGGGTGGCTTGTCAGCATAGAGCAGCCCCCCTAACACAGCCTCAGCCAGAGGACTGAGTTATGGATGAAGACTGCAGGCTGCAACAACCATCATGCATCTCTATTTGCATTTGACATTATTCCTTAAATGTTAAAGTAAGAGGAGTACTAGTGAGAAATAAGTGTTGTTAAAAAGTTTATTCCCGAAGCAGTTATCTATCTATCTATCTATCTATCTATCTATCTATCTATCTATCTATCTATCTATCTATCTATCTATCTATCTATCTATCTATCTATCTATCTATGAAATCAGCATTTTTTTCTTTTGTACTTTTAGGTTATTAATCTTACAGCATACTTCCATCACTGCTCATTACACTATTCTGGCTGATGATCTTCCTCTGAATAATTGGCAAAATTGAGTAATGGCCCCCATTATAAATTTAGAAATAATTACCAACAATTAATTCAAATCCAAAATTAATATTTTAGAAAAAATAAATGTTTGTAATTATGATTCCAATCATTCAGCTTCATGTGGTTCTCAACTTTTTTTTTTTATAAGCACACTAAATACTACAAATGCTGTCACATTGCTTCCTTTCTTACCACGCATATTGTGTGTGTGTTTTTTGCATTCTGAATAGTGCACGTTTATAGGGATCAATGCTATAGAGTTCTCAGTGTTTGATCATGACCAGTGTGCTGTTTTTCTTTGCATCACACTTGATATTGATAAACCTTTTCCAATCCATTAGCACTACCTGATCAGTTGAATAATGTGGTTTGGTCTCAGTTGCTTTCAGAAATTAGGATGAACAAAATGGCTTGGGCTTGGTGGTCCCTCTGAAGTCACAATCCCAAATGGCAAAGTTGAAGTCCTAACCAGTATAAAACAGCCTATTTGCTGTTTTGACTTTTTGCATTTAATCTAATCATTCACACATAACAGCATTTGATCTTGTTCAGGTGACAAAATGCAAATAAGTACATTGTTTTAGCATGTGTTGTGTGTTTAATAGTCCTTAGATGGGTCACTAATTATATGAATCTTACTTTTATTGGAATATACTTATGTTTACTTTTGACGTCAGTCCCAGATCCAAGTTCTTGGGGAAAGTGCAACACAGAATAGGTAGCTTCTTTCTGGTTTATCTGGTTTATTTTCTCTTAATGATTTCTTAAAATTTTTTTTTTCTCCCCTTTTTTTTTTTTTTTTTTTTTTTTTTTTGAGAGGCTTCTAATAAAGCAAAAATGAATATGTTTTAAATTGTATTTTTTTTAGCATTGGAGTACAGCTCTAAAATATTTATTTCTTTTATCAACATTTCTAAGTACCACAAGTTGTGCTTGAAAATTATGCACTGAGCTTAATTCAATTTTTAGGATTTCTGTGAAATGATGTGGTTTCCTTTTAAATTCATTTCCAGTTGAATTAATGCATTGCTTTTATAATGACTATATCTGCATCTCAGCATTCAACTCTAATAACAACGAAGAGCTACTGTGGTGCCCTAACTTGCAAATCTCCAGCTTCTTCTTTAAAGGTAGAGCAAAGTTAGAAAACACAAGTGCCGGCTTATGGCAAACTGCACTTCAGTAAGATAGCACGAGCCCTTTTTCTTTCTGCCTTGTGACAAGCGAGCTATGCAGCTTTGCAGAGTTTTATGTTTGTCTAATTATTTCTTTTTCCCGAATACGCTTTCCCCGCCTCTTCTCCCGACTGGGACAGCGGGAAGAGTGCCCTCCGAAATTCATCTCTCATGCCTCTGACATCCACATCTGTCTGCATGTCAGCGTATCATTTTTTTTCCAGACTTTTTTATTTTTGTTTTAATGAAAGAGAGCTACACATACAAAAAGGTGCTGTGATGACACATTTTGATTTCCATTGTGCAAACAGAATCCCTCAGACTTTCCTTTAATCTTCGGTATTCACCGCCGCAGAGTTTGAACTACAATCGGGATGTCAGACTATTTCTTTTTAAAAATAAAACATGAGCACAGGCTCTTAAGAGAAGAGATTTATATAGATCTAAAAACTAAAAAAAAAAAGAAGCAGAGAAGTGGGCAGAATTGCAACAATAACAATGTTCAAACTTTTTTATTTATTTATAGAAGTCTTTTATAAAGAATTTGGGTGATGCATTTTAGTTTGTTTTTATGTTACTGAAGTGCTCCTTTTTTTCCCCCCTTCCTTCACTGAGAGACAGAAAAAGCTTCTGCTGCAGTGCGGTCACAAGGGGGTAGCATTGACACAGTTGTTTAAGGCCTTCAGCAGCCATCCCAGCATCAGGGCAAACTGTCTTTGATGTAATTGGGGTCCTGGACCTCTTAGAAAAGCATATATTGCTTTGTATGTGGAAATGTTCAAGGAACAATGGATTTCCATAAGTGGATGTAAAATCGCATTTGGAGCATCCCCGGCATGCTAACCATTCTCTAAACAATAACAAAAAGGATTCCTTCAGGATGGGACGGGTAATTCCAAGGCACTTACTGCCTGGGAAATGTAATGGAACGTAGCATTAGGATTAAATGTGTGACTAAAAGATGCAGACTTGACTGGTTTCAGGCACTTCCTTGGGTGATTTATTCAACAAAATTTCTAATTTCTCTACTCTGTATAGTTGTATCCTTTTATGAGTCAATGAGCAAACATAAAAACACATTTTCTTTTCTCTCAAAGGAATTAATAAAAGGTTATTCCCCCCACCCCTTTTTGTGATTTGGATCTATAAATAAAAAAAATCTTGCCCTTTAAAGACACTTTTTTTTTTTTTTTTTTTTTTTTTATAGAAGCAGATGAATTATGACCTCCGACCTGTACAGATTAACCTGCTAATTATCAATCATTCTACAGACATGGAACTGCTCCCTTAACTAACATTTTTGTCTATCCATCTTATCATCCAAAGTAATACTTAAGACCACGGGTCTGACAGGCCCCCATAAATAAAGCTTGCCTATTTACATATTCAGTTTATCATGGATATTGCGTGCTCTGTACATAAAAATTCAAATGCAGAATTTATGAAATATGATCATGCAGCAAATGTGAGAAAACACAGAGCATAGCCTGTTCATATAAAGATGAAGACTCGCTGCAAGTGATTAATAGGAAAATGAAGCAGACGTCACATGTGAAGAATTAAACTGAAACTGAGAATTTCTTTTTAAAGGGAATTTATTCTTATGTACAATTCATTGCTAAAAAGAACGAGATGCTTTAGATAACGTTGTTAGTTGACAGTTATTAAATCAGTGACACACAGGGGTTTGTTTTCAATGACACATTTAGACTCATTCTCAATGATATATATATATATATATATATTATTTTTTTTTTTTTTCTTTAGGAGAAATGGTTCCCCACCCAGGGTGCCGTTTTACCAGGGGAAGCTCAAAAAAACAAAGTTCTATCAGTTGCGCCTGATCATGTTTTCTGTTGCTTGCTTGCATGTCGGGTCGATAGAAATTGGATGCCCCCTTGTGTTGTCCACAGTGTAAACACTGTAAAAAAAATATGACTTGGTGCCCTGTCTGGTTGATAACAATAAGGAAATAGAAGGGAAAATTACTATAAAAAAATACCATAACCTGAAAAGATTAATAAAATAAATCTGTAATATAAAATTAATGTCATCAAGAAAACATTTCTTCCATGCTTTACTTAAAAATGTGCACCTTATTCTAGTGTTTTCTGAGAATGCTGGTGTACATTCCTTGATTAGGATACACTTTGTGTGTGTGTGAAGTATGACAACCTTATTATATATTACTGAAAGTGTGATATACAGTCAATCACTCACTATATTCACATAAAAAAGGGACACATTTAGTTTGGTCTGCTCTCAGAACTGAAGGGTGGGGGGGGGAAAAGTCATTTAGAAGCAAATACTGTTCAGTAAGTGTCTCATCTCTCCTCATGAACTAGTTAACCTGAAAGAATACAATCTACAAATGTGTTGCAGCAAAAGCAAATTACCTGGGTTTTGTGGAGAGGAACTAATCTTTCCAAGCATGACACTGGACAGGAAAGGCCTCTTACTGTTATTATGATGTGTCGGCTCGTGTTAGATGGAGGGCCTTGATGGCCGCATCAGGAAGGAGCATCGAAGCCCCCTCTATCATGACAGCGCTCTGATGGATGTACGGGTGGTGGAGGGGCAGGGAAGATGGAGGTTAGAAAGCCGGGGATGAGGAAAAGGAGGGAGGGTGATATAAGGTGTGGTGGGGGTTACATACAATAGTAAATACCTACAAATGCAACGCATTAGCAGTAGGTGCAGAACCTGAGATAACATTAGCATGCGCGATAAGGCTCCCTGTTAGACAGGCTATCTCTGAAACAAAATAAAGGTCGTGCGTGGTGAATTCTCAAAGCTTTAGCTTGTGACTTGTGATGATTTGTCCTGAATGAAGATAACACTCCCATTTAAAAGTAATTTGAGACATCAGAAAATCTTACTGACAAACACTGACAATAATTTCTAATAACATATAGGTTAAGCATTTGCAACATTCTGCAATAAAAACAGAGAGTCAGATTTTACATCATCGGAGCAACATATTGTGGTATTTTAAATGTAGTTTTTCCATCCCAAATTAAATTAATAGTGTTTATGTTGCGAAGGAAGTTCTGTTTATTTATTTTATACATCACTATGCTAGTTGCACTTAACAAAGTTGGTCTGTCCTTTGTGGTAAATTTTATAAATAGTAAAAATTTCACGGCTCAGATATCCTTACCTTTGAATCTCAAAGTGGACTTTTTTATAGTCATGCTAAACTTTGTGATAAATATGTTTAATACTTTAGTATTTCTAATACCATTGCTGCAATGTTAAGGAACTGATGCATTTGGCTGGGCTTCCATTGATGGAGGACTTTCTAGAAGTTGATGTTATGCAATCCGATGAATTTGACTGTGTTGTGTTGAGATGTAAACATGACTGAATTGGAAATTAGGTCAGATTTAGTTCCCCCTGTTTTCAGGCTACGGTGTGGGGTTTATTAGGGAATATTTATGAAAGTTCATTAAAACCACTGAATTTACCGTTGTTATGCATTAACATGAATAACAACTATGCATGTTAAAGATCTTTACAGTCCAAAAGATGACCCAGTTATGGTGCTGTTGAAGTCAAAGTGGCACTCCTGTGTTATGTAAGGAGCAAAATGTTGCCAGAAGCTATTGTGAACATTTACTCTGACAAAAGGACTTAAAATTTAGATGAAACATTAAATCTGAAGTTGGATATCTATTTTATGACCACATACAGTTTTTTCCACATTAATGGAAAATTGTGGAAAATAATACATTTTCCACGCTTAACTAAGTATAGCAACAAATAGAATATTTTTATAGCACACAAGTATCAAGTAGGATTTTAGTCATGGACATTATTTCTGCCTTTATAGGGTATATTTTTTCCTGAGTTATTAGAAATGGAAACTTTTCTATTTACCAAGCACAATAGCCAAGGACAGAGTTTTTATTACCTTTCGTCAAAGTCCTACGTTTACACTTTGATGAATATAACTTTAAAAACCCAGGTGATGATAATATCGCTTTGCAAGCTTCTTACTGACTTGACATAAATGGAAGCACTGCTACTGATGTTACCTTAAAAAGGCAACCATATCATAGCATCACGATAGGAACAGTTTTTGTTCTTGTATTCAAGAACAACAGTTAGCATTTGGAGTGACCATCAGAACGTACTGATCTCAATCCCTCCCATTGTTTTGTGGGTAGAGCCTTAAGTGTGTGAGTACGCCAGCCCACGAGCCTGACTCAGACCAGTTCTGTCAGAACGAATGGGCAAATACTCCAGCAAAACTACAGTGAGAACACAACAAAACATTTGACTCAAACTATATGACTTAGCCGGCAACTCTCTTAAATAAGTAAGGAAATGTATATAAACGTCTGAATTTGAAAAATATTAAACGTCCTGTAAAATCTTTCACTTTTTGTACAGACAATTACCACATACAAAAACATTAGGTCACCTAAACTTACCAAAAACATCAAAAGTCAGATGGTGAGAACAAAATGCCCCTACGTTTTTTTTTTTTTTTTTTTTTTTTTTTTTGCAAAGTGTATAGAAATATCTGATTTCAAGGTCTGGCAAAGCCTGAAAAGTCAATGAATACATCCAGTGGGAATTTTTTGAGTTTCATTTAAATGAATAATCTCTCTTGTTCAGTTGTAGTTTTGTTACGGACAGAATCATGTAATGTTGCAGCGTTTCCGACAGGCACTTGTTGGTGCATCAGCATGCTTTTTGTCTTCAATGTGAGTGCTCCCAGCTGGGGGTGTCATGCACTCAGTAACAATACTAAAATATTAATAGCCAGTTTTCCCTCCGTGTCAGCAGCTTGTAATTTGATTTCTGGTTAAGGAACGTTGTTTTGGGTGGCAGATCTCCCCGAGAACACAGGTCCTCCCCTCGTCTCGCTCCGCCCACCCCATTCCCGGAGTCCCAGGAGACGGTGGCCTTGTGAAAGCATCGTGCGGAGACGATGCTCCTCCTTGGCCTGGTAAAGATTGGGGGTGCCAACGCACAGCGGGACAGGTGTTCTGAGCCGCACACAGGGGAGCCTCACCAGGCTGCAGTGGTTGGCCTACATCCATCTCTGTACCTGGGGAGATAAATGGGAAAATGTGACCCGAACAGTCCGACATCACAGCCATGGCAGGAGGGTGCTCTAACAATGGAGAGTAGGGAGGGTTCCCCCCCGCATCATTACTAAAAATGAGACGCGCACAGCAATTAATTTTAAGGCTAAATGAATGTCTACCGCTTGCAGCATACTTCTTTGCAGCAACAGAATTAGATTAATAGTCCAGAATAAAAGGAAACAGAAAGTGGTATTTGCGACCATGCAGCACTGATATATAAAACGGGCTTCAATGCGTCGCTCATTTCTTAATCGACATTTTTCGTCATCTCGCAAAAGCGACATTTTTTTCCCCCCAGCCTTTATTCTATGAAATGGTGTGATCTTTCGACTGCCCTTTGTCTTGGAAGAAAAATTAATTCTCATTTGCATTACCACGTCTAAATGTCAGCCACCGATATTTTGTTAGACATTAGTAAAGCTGGCAGCAAGAGGCGCCGGATAATTGCACTCAGCCTAGCAGAGGGATTTACATAATTTCAGATAGCAATTAAAGAATCCTTGGGAATTTTCTTCCTGGCCTCCCTCTCTGGCTCACTCCTACAGCAGTACAAAGGAAGCTTTCGTTTACATTAAGCTCCATGCTCCTTGCTGTTCATTTGCATGAAATTAAAGGTTTTCATGATCTTGAACAGCGGGGTAACATTTAAAATGCTGTTTTAAAGCTTTCACCTTGGAATAATGAAATGCTTGGACTTTTTTAGAAGGCAGTGGGAGTTCATTGACTGCCTGTCCGCGGCAAAACTTTCTCTGCTATCAGGGACTCATACAATACAGCTCAATAATACTTTTCATCAATTAAAAGAAAAATCCAGCTTTTTCGTCTCTTTTCAAGGGCCCCTTCCTCTGCAGTCTGACCCATGCCTGGTGACCATCATTAAGCCCCACCTTTCACTTGTAATCAAAGACAAAGGAAGGGGAAAAAAATCTAAAAATTAATCATATTTTTTTTTCTTCCTAACATGAAATAACAGCTAAACAAAATTTCCTCCCTATCTGTATTCCAGGATAATCTGACATTAACTGATATGGACGTTCTCCAGTGCTGCAAAGATAAACATATCATGTACAGTATCTTTAATTAGGTCCCTGTGGGCCTCTGTGTTACCCACCGTGCTAATGAGAATGAACATTAACTCGCTTTAGACCTGAGTCCGATAATATGCTTTGGTGTGAGATGGCGTGAATATAAAATTCATCTGGACATCTTTTTAAAGAGACTGTTACAATTTTGTTATTGAGTAGACCAAATGTTTGAGTACCACTTTCATAGCTTCTTATGGAGAAGCAGCATTACCTTAAAACCTGCATGTCTTGTTAACCTAGAATACAGGTTTGATGACGGTTTGGGTTTGCTTGAGTCGGATATGCTGTGATCTACCTAGTTGGAACTTGGCTCTGGAAATATTGTGCCTATAAACTAAATCATGTTCCAGTTTAAAATGGGGAAAGCACTCGCATTTTACAGGTTTTCTCAGTGACTATGTTGTCCTTTGGAATGCACACTGCTACCAAATGTTTTGTTCTCCATATTGTGCATTTAAGCTGTACAGTTTCACTAGTAGAGCTTGTCGTGGCTTTGCTTCCTCTTGGCTTGTCGGTTCTTGGCCCAGTGTGTTTACTTGTCAGGGACAGTGTAAGTTAAATTATGAAACATGGCAGATTATGAACCGGGATCAACCAACAATATCTATAAGCAACTTCCTGCAGTTCAATAAGAATTTGTTAGTTATGTTATGAGTATAGAAATCACTTTGAATTGTTGGTCCACAAAGTGTTGAATACATGTGTGTAGTTGGTATGAAGCATCCCATAATATGCATCTCTACTTTACACCTGAAAAAGGACGATAAGAGATGACCAAAATGATGAAAGTTTAGAATAGGAAAGAGGTGACATGATCAGCACCAGTAAAACCTGACAGAAGTACAAATAAACAGTTTCTAAAGGCTTATTTTATGTATTATGCTTCCAGCAGCCGTACAGGAGTTGGAGGAAACTTTTCTCTAAGTCGGGATATCTTAGTACCGAATATTTTGGACTCTATTTGTAGTTCAGTAATAGCGGATTATTTAAGTCCAAATTATTTCCCCAAAACATGGCTATTCTCATATTTATTCTAACATATTTAAAAAAAAATGTAGCTTGGGAAGCTGAATTACCAAGTCGCAATGCAACTTGACACATTATTAAATTATGTTTGCAAGCAGCCAATCCAGGAGCGCCATTCATTTTGGCTGTACCCCAGGGGGCAGAGATAAGGAATACTGTACATACTAACTTCTGTGGTAGTACTAAGACAGTTTCCACTGTGTGTATTAATTAATATAAAAGTATATATGAACTATTGACATCGGCAGTTAGAGTCTGAAGTGTTCGTGGGTGGCTGTTGTCCCTAATCATGTGGGATTCCCACTGCAAACGAAACACAACCTCAGTCAAATCAAACGTTGAATGTGCCCCAGCAGTTCAGCATGCATGTTGCTTCAAATACAGTAGTGTAACAGTGAGTTTGCCATCTTGGCTTTGTTTTTATTCAGAAGGCTATACAATAAAAAATAATGCTGCGATGACAATCTAAACAACATGAAGAAAACAAACCCTGATGAACAGTAGAGCCTTGTTAAGACAATAAAGCTTTGTCACCGTGCTTGGGAAAAAGAAAGAAAGGAAAAAGCAACAACACAAAGCCTCATCTGAACAATACCCTTCACACTTCTTTTTTGATTCCCCTTCCATCCTTAAAGGCATCACAGAAGATTTTCACACCAGTCGTCCCACCGCTGTGAAATAAATTGTGACAGTAACTCAATATGAAGTGAAATAGCTGAGAAAGCCTTGAGTTCACTTGCGCTGACAGTGCTGTTTAATTCCGTCTCGTGCCAGCCTGACATTTCTGCTGCCACTAAATATTAAACATGTGTACCCGTTTCATTTGCATCTGGTAATGAGGTGGGAGACAGCGCCCAACTGGTCAAGCTTCTCTCTCTCGCGCGGTAGTGCGTCTGCGCTACCTCCAACCCAGTCACATGGGCGAGGAAAAACGAAACGTTTACAGACGGAGAGGAATGGAAATAAAACGTGGGAGTGTGAGGAAGAGTGAAGGATGGTGCAAGACATTCTGGGAACCTACGTTTATTTATTAACATGTTTTCCTCGTGGAGAAAAAGCTAATGTGCAAGCTACAATAAATGTTGATGTAAAGGCTACCAGGCTACAGAAGTAGCAGCTACAACTCAGCTTACAGCAAGTCTCCTGAACACGAATGCCAGTAGATACACCATGTTTGTTTTTTTTTTTTTTTTTTTTGTGAGATCCAGAATTCAGGATCTTGTCTGTAATGACCCCCCCAAGCTCTCAAAGGGTGTCTGCTCTGCCTGACATTTCTCCCTGAATCTTTTAAGATGCATTCCTTGCTGCAAAATGCATTAGTGGAGAGAGGAGAAACAGAGGCACAAGAAGAGTGGGTTAAATGTGATTCCTCTAAATGTCATCACATCTTCATAATGCAATATATATTCATGATCCGGCAGTCCAGGAGGGCAGAAATCACCGTTGTGTTTGGTAATCCAAATGTTTTATCCCACTGTTGATTCCCCGTACAACTCCTGGAAGACATTTCAAACCAGGACGAGCATCACTTTCTTCGGGTTTGTGTATCTGAGTGAACTGCAGGCATCTTAATGTCATGCAGGTGTTATGGAAAAGTCAATAGGATACTCACCGACCAGGCAAAGGAGTTTTACATTAGTCATTTATATACCGCTTTATACGAGGCAACTACTAATGCTTGAACTAGATATCTCTCTCGATAAGCTGAAAGCACAAGAAGAAATGTCACTGCGTATTATGGAAACATGTAAACATTCAAATTTAATTTTTCGTTTGTTCATAAATGCCTCATTCGCAAAAAAAAAAAAAAAAAAAAAAAAAAATTCCTGCAGACAATCAGGAAA